>NC_052499.1:85588111-85888111 GCF_016617805.1 Bactrocera tryoni
TCGCGCAAGATCAAATTACTATCCTAGTAAAAAGGTGATCCCTATTAAGCATGCTTATCCCGTGCCTTTGACAAAAATTCTCTGCAATATGCATATTTTTTAAATCCTCTGCTTATTCTGCCATATTTAATTTACTATTTGCTTCAAGTGGTAAGTACTTGTATATGCTGCAAGTACAGTGGTGTAAACTTGACACAAACCGCTGACAAATGTCTTTGTAAGATACAATCAGCGCAGCTAACCAGAGGAATTTGGCTGACCTTGCTTAAGTGCAGCCCTGCACATTCCCATGTTAACAATTAATTTCATGCTTGCGACAGGCAGGCCGCTGCGGGGCATGGAAGGCGACTGCTGCAAGTTTGCAATCATTTTGCAACTCAATGTTAAAGCAACATGCAGAATAATTATGCGGCAGCAGCGCGGAGAGTGTGATCATAAAAGGGTTTGCAGCAAACTTACAATGTCGCACATACATACTTATGTTTATGCCCAGCAAGATGTGTGTGAAATGCCTTCCGATTTGCTGCAAGAGACGTTGAGCGCTCATTCGCGCTCTTGCCGGTCCGCCTGCGCTCTCGTCGTTGCTTTGTTGCAGCATAACAGTAAAATTTTGTAAACAACTTGGCTATGTCGTGTCGAGCACGTGTATTCTGTTTTCGTTTCGTTTCGCTTCACAATGTTGGCGGCAACGGCGCTGCTGGGCTGCGCTGCCGCCGCCATGCCAAGTTATCCTGTTATGCAGCTGGCTGTGGCGCCTTGAACGCTGCTACTGATTGCAGATGACCATTTTCTGCAGTTCACTTATTTTGGTTTCAGACCAATGTTTCGTTCCGCTTTTTGGGCTTATTAGTTTTCAATAAGCCCTGATTGCTTTCAACTTGCAGCACTCGCATACAAAGGCAGCGTTTATTGAAATGAAATTAAAGTATTTGGCTTATTTCTTCGCATTACTTTCACTAATTAAAATTTGCATTTGTTAACACCGAAGTTTTAGTCTTAAGGGTAAACAAAAAATTAAACTAAACAAACAACTAAAATTTATTTAGCTACATATGTACATATATATGTACATGCTGCTCATGCTGGTTATCAGCCATTTATATGCGCATACAAATGCACATTTTCGGTTGTAGTTTGTTGAGCTTGTCTCTGTATCGCAATATTTTTCCAGCTCTTCAAAAGCAACGCCCACACCTGAGCTCAAGTTCTTGCTGCCCTTGTATGTGCATGTATGAGTGTTTGCATGTTCAGTTATTTGCTTCCGCGCTTGCAGATGGCACCTCAAAAACGGGATAATAAAAATGGCATTGACGCACATTCCACACACGGCTATGCCGAAAAATTCTAGCATTGCGGCAGCGTTTGCGAGAGTAAAAAGTACCGTTAACAGGTCTATTCGGAATTGTCATGAGCGGCCATCGAAATGGCTTCTGCTGTTATTGATTCCTTTAAATCCTTTGATAATCCAGCGCTAACTTAAATAGTTTATTTTGTTTAATAATAAAAAAATATTTCAAAAGAATTAGAAATTATAATATTCTCCAACTAAATATAATTGGGCCTCGTTTCTTTTCCTTAATCGATCCAATAGGAAATTAATTTAAACATTGCAATTTGAAAAACAAAATATACTAACGGGAATCAAAAACTTAACGGGATGTCTATTTCTAAATTGTGATAAAAAAGTACCCGGAAATTGTAAAAAGAACGAACATTTTTTTAATTATTCATTAATATTTATTTTGTCGCCTTTAAAATCAATCCCCACCAGATCTAAAACACTAATGCCAATAATTTTTTCAGTCCTCGAAACACTTTTCATAAGCACCCTTTGGGTGGTCTTCAGCGAATTTTCTTTTATCTCTTCAATCGAATGAAAACGGGTTCCACGGAGCGGCAATTTCAGTTTGGGAAGCAAGAAAAAATCATACGGAGCCAAATCTGGTGAATACGGTGGTTGATCGATAGTATTATTCGCATTTTTGGCTTTAAATTCGATCACAATCGTGGCTCGATGCGATGGTGCATTATCATCGTGTAAAGTCCATGAATTGTTCTACCACCCGGACGCTTTCGACGGATGTTCTCACGCAAGCGCCGCAGTACGCCCAAATAGAACTCCTTAGTGACCTTCTGCTTCTCCGGAACCAATTCATAATGCACCAAACCACGAATATCGGAAACAACAATGAGCATCACCTTGAATTTGAGCGGCTTTGGCGTGTTTTTTTTTAGTTTCGGCTAGTTTGTTTGATTGTTGACTTGTTTGCATGTCAAACTCATAAACCTATGTCAAGAACGCCACAATATCCACCAAACTCATTCGAACGGACTCGCGATAGATGTTAAGTTCTCTTGCTATCTCTTTAACACTTGTCTGTTGAAGAGGAGGAAGGTCGTCCAGAACGAGGCATGTCTTCAAAGATCTCTCGGCCGTCTTTGAAGCCTTTGTACCACTCGTATGCTTGTGTTTTTGGTAAAACTGAATCACTGTAAGAATTTTCCAACATTCTCACCGATTTCGCAAACGTTCCGTTATAAAAATCACAACGCACTACTAAGGGGTACCGCCTTAAACAACTGCTGTTCCAGAGTGGTTGACAGAGCGCGCTCATATTTGGAATAGTAATTAAGGACAGTCCAATCAATTTAGCAAAATACATTTTTTTGAAACATCAAACATCCTCTCCGAACTTTATTAACACATCTCTCATAATGACTGATACACGCGGTCTGAAGGTAATCTTAATTTATTGTACATATGAGGGGAGAGGGCATTTGATGGTCATATATTAAGGTGGACTTAACACATGCAGTTACATTTCAAAACTTCTTTTTTTTGCTTGTATATTCAATGTACAAATATTTGTAAGTTCTTCCGTGAAATAGTTTCTGAACGCGTTGGTCGACGAGGGAAATTTATCCAAAACGAGTGGACCATGTGGCCTGAAATTTTCACAAAACCTTCTCAGACATATTTTTCAGGTAATGATCATAGTCCGTCAAATCTAAAATCAAAATCAAAAATGAAAAATTTGAATTAAGAATTCCAATGTGTTCGCTGAAAACATTGCATGGTCGCGGTCTTGTCAATTTTTCTACAATTAGAGAGAGATCGTTATAAGAATAAAATGAATGACACAAATAGGTCACAAGGTTCATGGAACATCCAACTATAAACACAATGGGTTGTCAAAAAGTCTTGCGGTATTTTTATTGAATTTTTTTTATTGAAATTGAAATGAATTTTTGATGACTCATGCCCAGCTCTTGACCGATGCTACGGCTGCTACTATGCCGTTCTCTTTCGACCAATTCAGTGATTTTATCGCGATTTTCGACGACAGGCCTTTCGGAGCGTGGCGCATCTTCGACCACCTCTACACCAGAACGAAATCGTTGAAACCATCGTTGTGCGGTGGAAATGGAAACTGTGTCGGGTCCATAAACTGCACAAATTTTATTGGCGGCTTGAGATGCATTTTTGCCTTTATCGTAGTAGTACCGTAAAATATGCCGCATTTTCTCTTTATTTTGCTCCATGATTGCGACGCTATAACTCACGAACGACTTAAAAGAAACGACAATAATCAAACACGTGTTAGCGCGTAAAATGAGCTTTCCAAAAAGGTATAATACGCGCTTTCAGCGCCAACTAGCGGAAATACCGCAAGACTTTTTTGACAACATATATATTTGTATTGCTTTTAATCTAACGTATCTAACTTTTATTTGAAAGAATTTGAATTTGAGAAAAAACTTTATATGGAATATAAACGAGCTGATTATTTCCTCGTCGTTCTTCAAGAAACCCTTAAGGCCAACGGCCATAGCTAGATATCATCTCTTCAGTAATTATCTTTCCAGATTTTAGTCTGGCAACATTAATACCTACAGAGTTGTGGCCCCTTAAAAGTTTTTGAACGAAACCGTGATAAAATTATATACCCTGTTCGTTGGTGACTTGCATTAACGTAAATCTACCAAATAACGGCATGTGTAGAGAGTTTAAGTCAAAGAAAGCTGCACTGAAAAAAAAATGATTTCCAAGGCGATTCGTTTTAATTTCATTAATATTTTGCCGTTAGCAGCAGCGCCTTCAGCACGCAAAAGAAACTCGCACATATCGACATGAACATACACACACACACTTACACTCATTTACTTTGGATGCCAACTACTCTAAGCTCCCGCTGCGCTTGCTAGAATTTCCATTTTTGTTTTTCTAGCAGTTTTTGATTGTTGCACGCCACGCTGCGAGTAACAATGCAAAGCTTAAGCACCCACACACACACACACTTGCCGATTCGAGCCGCATCACAAGGAAAACAGCAATAACAATAACCAATGCTTACCTTGCCACAGTGATAATTGTGGCATGCAACGTCTAACAATGCGCAAAGCGAGAAAAAGTCCTGACAACTTTATTAGACTTGGCAGCCAACAACTGGACTGGCGCGCAGCAGAAATTTAGAATTTGCGAATGACTTAGACCACGCCATGGCGAAGGTAGTCGAGCAAAAGGCGGTCGAGGCGCTAGCAATTGTTGAAATAGGCAGTGCATTTATCTTCGTGAAGCCTTGTCGGCATTCAGTTGACGCCCCTATTTTTACTAATCCTGTCTGTTTTTTGCCGTTGTCCTTCTCCAGGTATTCTTCGCAAAGCTGTGTCGCTGCAATCAGCCAGCAGGTGGACAAGTGGGCAGGTGGACGCGCAGCGCTGCTGCCACGCCATCTTCGTTCAGGTCTCACTTGCCACTCAAGTGTGGCGTCGGAGCGTCCCTTCGTCTGTTCGCTTTTTCGCTTCGTCTATTCTAAATTAGAAATTCTACTACTGTTGTTTCAGTTGTTACCACATTCTTTTTACCGTTTCATTGCATTTCATTTCGAATTTGTGTTCTGCTTGGCACGATTTTTGCGCACATTTGTGGCCACCCACAGCCCGCGCTGGTGGTACTTATGGCACTCCACCTCTGCCACTTGCGTGCGCGGTGACTTAACGGGCGCGCTGTTGCACGGCTTGCACGCCAGACGCACCGCTCACGTGCTGCAACTACAATTTCGTTGCATCATGTGCGCTTTAGCTGAATTTCGCTGGGATTTCTATTGTTTTCATTTCGCTCATCTTTCAAAGGATTAAATCAGCCGTCGCCACAGACACAATCACAGTCGCGCGCACTACAATTTCCAGCGCTTCTGTTGCATGTGGCGCGCCATGTATGTGTATGTGTTTGTATTCGGAAATGGTTAATGCTGTGAGCGCAAAATCTTCCACTTGTGTGTCAACTTGCTCGCGTTGCATGCCGCGGCGGTGGCGCGACGCGCTAGCGGTGTTTACGTTCGCCCAAATACACGCGTAAATACACATAAATGTGTGTGCGCACCTGTGTTGAGAGTCATGTGTTGGGTAAGTGAGCGTATGCCTTCGCTCGGTCCCATACGTGCAACTAATTTATTATTATTCCTCAACAAAATCCTCCACATTTGCTTTTCAGCTGCATGCGCACACATGATTATATGTATGTGTGTGTGCATGACTTTAAACCGCCATCGTGTGTATGTGAAACTTCCTTTCGTCTCCTTCTCTCTTCCATATCCACCAATCGTTCCCTTTCTTTATCGCCTTGCAGCATTTAACGCAAATCTTTTCCCGCCGAAGTTTGTGACTGTGTCCTTCCGATTCTTCTTTTTGCAGTAATTGCGCGTCATATATTGGTTTCACGACAGGATTGACGTGATTACTTGCAACTTTGTAGTTTGTCTGTTTACTTTTTGTTCTGGTGCAAGCCACTCAACCCGCTCCGCTCGTGAGCAGACGAAGAATTCGTAATTTATCAGACTTGAGTAAATTCTAGAAAATCTTTATGCGTAGATTTATCAGCCAGAAAGATGCAGCGTCACTTCTATATTCAACTAACTGCAGCCTTGACAAGTCCCCCAACCGCAATCACTATACAGATATACACATGCATATTTGTACGTATGTATAATGCTGTTAATTGCTTAGAGGAATTGTTTGCTCTTTTCAATCTCGAGAAAAATTAATTAATTATATCTAACCTAATTCACACAGAAGTTTTTCCAATATTAAAGGAAGGGGATATGTGATTTATTTTATTTGGATTTTAGGGTTCATATCATCTATGCATATATATAACAGGTTTTTCAATAGAGATGATATGATTTCAAAATGTCCCTTCGGTCATTTTTAATATTGTATGTCATGATTTTTTTTTGTATTGTATTCAGTCAATTTCGTCCAAGAAAGAAAGACGCAAGAACGACGTTTACAAATTATTCAATTTTTTTTATCAAAATCAGCTTATTGCAACTTTTCGTGCGCGTTTGCCATTTTATGGTCGTAATAATCGTGCCCCTGTGATCGCTATTCGTCCAATTGTTGAAAATGTCGAACGCATATTTTCTCATAATGTTCAAGTGCCAAATCAGACATAATGAAAATATTGCTGCCGTTTAGGTAAGTGTAGCTAAAGATCGCAATTTGTCGATTCCAAGCAGTTTTTTTAGAAAGGATTTGGGATTGCATCCGTATAAAATCGTTCTCACTAAAGAAGTGAAGCCATTGAACCACCGTAAACGTCGTGAATTTGCTGATTTTACTGTGAAATAACTTGAAAATGATCACGATTCAGATTTTCAGAAAATCAGCTTCCCCGAAGAGGCTCACTTTCATCCGATTGGTGCCCTAAATAAACAAATCTGTCGATTCTGGCGCGAAGAAAATCCTCAAATTATTCATGAACAAGCATTACTTTCAACTAAATTGACAGATTGGTGTGGTTTTTGGTTTCCGTTCTGAAATGAAGACGGTGACACCACTACTGCCAATAGAGAGCGGTATTGATTGACGATAACCATCTTTTAATGGCCGCAATTCTTGAAAATATTTGGTTCCAAGACGGACTACGTGCCACACGGCACGTGAAACAACCGAATTATTGCAAGAAAAGTTTTAAGATTCAATTCTTTCAAGAAATTGAGACATTGAAAGGCCTCCAAGAAGTTAAGATTTAACACCATTAGACTACTTCTTATGGGGATACTTAGGTCTTGGTTGGTCTTTAGCAATAAACCATACTCTCTTCAAGCTGTAGAAGTCAATATGGAACGTGCTACTGAAGACATACGACTCGATTTAGTGGTCAAAGTATTTCATATTTTTAATATTTATTACATTAATATTATTTACAAATAATGGACCATGGAGGGCACAATTGAGTTATTCTAAATTTGTATCAACAACATCCCTGCATCAAGTAAAATTTTTCAAAAAATTTGTAAAAAATAGTAGTCATGTCATTTTGTCTTTAGAAATAAAGGAAAATAATTACAATTAAAATATCTCAGCTAATACCATGTCACAACTCATGTATACGTACGCATACCGACAAGAACAAACAAGAAAGTGATGACCGAAAATCAGCCTAAAACTGATGCATCGATTTTGGCAACCGAAACAACAGAGGCGACAAACGCGCACTTTCTCTGCTAGTCAAATGGTTAGGTATGATATATAGAGGCACGACTTAAAAAATCTAGAACAGCAAATGAAAACTAAAAACTGGCGTAAACAGTCAACGGGCGGTGCTCTGTGTGACCGCCTTCCAGTCACGAGCCTTTTGGAATGCGCTTTAACACATCCACAAGCAAACAGTTGACCGAGCGGGCGTTTGCGCCTATAATGACAAGTCGCTAACTGCAACCAAATAGTTGTTGTTATTGTTGTGGTTGGCGCAATAAGTTTTTGTCGAATTTCTCGAGATTTCGCCGCAGACACTCGGAAGTATAATTGCAAGTGCTTGCCAATATATAATTGCACATACAAATGCACGGCCAAGTAGCGCCGCATGACACACAATTAACTGTAAATATATTTGTGTGCTGCTCAATTACTTACTGGGTCGCTAAGGCCAACTAGACGACCAAGTGGGCCACATATAAGTTTGGCTGGCCACTTGTACTCTCACACACACACATACACAGACATTATGAAAGATGGAATTGCTTTGAAATAAAGGAAGGCCAGTCAGGGCAAAAAGTCACATTATGAGAGCAACGGCGCGCCAAACAAAAAATCAGCTGGCAATCGGCAATGAATTTAGCCAACGGCGGCGTTGAACCGCGCAGCTTTCGCTGCTCTCGAGCGCACCAAATTGGACGCTGGCGCTCGCTGCTTTTTACTGACATTTCATTGCATACATTTATACACTACTTTCACACACACACACACACTCACACAAGTTCTCTGTTTGTTGTGTGCTAAATGTCAGAAACAATTACCGCATTAGTATCTCAAAATCGTTATTTATTTTATGCCTTTGATAACAAGCACAATTCAATGTGTTTCTTTTGGTCCATGCAGTATTTTTAGCACAAACATACGCTCCACTGATAAGCAGCCGCACTAGCACCAAATGTCTCAACCGCGAGCTTCCTCTCTCATATATTCGAAGAGAGTTTGGCTTGTATGCTGCACTTTGCTGTTAGACGTCATTTAATTAAGGGCCGTAAGTGATAATACAATGTACTAGAAGAATAGATGTCGGGGTACTCGTCGTTGCGTTTGCGAGTGTGCCAACTAAAATAACCTTATCACAATTATCACCCTGTGCCCATAAGAGAACTTCATGTATTTTTACCGATTTGTTAAACTCTCGTATTTTAGTGTCATTTTAAGACACACATGTACTTGTTTAATAACTTATTAGTGATGGGTTTACCACACCTGAAACGTCACTGATAAGGACTTAAGTTAATAGCCAGATTTGTAGTATGCGACCTGTTTTAACACCAGCCACCCAGCAAGTAAGTGAGATTGCCTAAAGTCAACTAACAGTGGTTTTACACCATCATTTGACCCGATTCATCTTCCATTATGTCTTAAGGTACATAAACTCTCCAAGCAATTTAGCAATTTATATTGAAAGAAAACTTTCCTAAATTAATAACACCTTAGATGTTGTTGTTGTAGCGGCAGAAATCATTCTTGAAATAATTTCGAGGCATGGTGTCGTGTTAGAGTTCTTTGCCAGGTACAAATCTGGGTGCTGTTTTAAAACGACTGTCGTGTAAATAAGTTCTTAGATATTGTTGTATGATAAGGCGTAAACGATCCGAAACGCCATACAAAGCTCTTCAAATTTTTAGACAATGGGCTTGACACTGCCCACCTTTATGTGAAAACACTTATCTCCTCACTTTCTTTACCAAATTCAACCAAATTTGTTATTCAGGATTATTTTCACATTTCCCTGTTACAGCGCGTTGAGCGAAATCGAATAAAATCCATGCCTAACGGGGATCAGTAGGGACGCCCCGATAGGAACAGCAAACAATGCCATATTTTTTCCCGCTCTTTTAACATTTTTCTTCTGCATGGTTTGCTATTTCATCATCGAAAGTTATACGATCCAACAACGAGTCGAAGTTATTTAAATTTACTACCAAAATTCGGAGTCAAAGACCTCAACTTTAAGAGCGCTACGTCCAATTTATGGTCGTCATAATCGTCCTCTCAGATCAACGATTGAACTTCTAGTGGAAAAATCTACAGTACAAAATGTTCCCGTGACAGTGAAACAAAGAACTTCCCGTAGTGTCGAGAATGTTGCCGCCGCTAGCGCATCAATTGGGGAAGACCCAAATCAGTCTCTCACACGTCGTTCTCAAGCGTTGGACATCTCTGTGACGTCATTGTGGCGAATTTTGCGAAACAATCTTGGCCTACAATACAAGCTCAAATTGACGCAAACACTGAAGCTACTTGACCACCAAAATCGTGGTCGTAAGCCTGCGACGATTGATGAACTTCGTACGAATATCGAACGTGACAATGCAGCAGTATCGGCCGATATATGCTTGAAAACCGTCGAAAATTGGCTCAGGATCTGGACTTATGCAAAAGAAATCGAGTTCCATACATAATGGCATCGAATGTACTTTCACAGGAATAAAGAATTTCATTGCTATCCCAAACCGTTTTTGTAGCGCTCTTATTGAAAACCCCGTTATAATTCAAATTAAGAGATAATCCTTTTCTAATAATAGTATACTTGTGTGTCAAAATTGTATTAGTATTTCTTTTAGCCTCTATATACCTAATGTAAAAATTTTCAAACATCCGGGTGACTTTGTACCACATGTAACGCCCAATATGTGAATTATATTAGTGAAATTTAGCGTACCTATTTTTTTCCTTACGAAGCTTCTCTGTACCTAAATTGGATTACATCTCGGGAAAACTTGCCCTAGCCCCCATATAACTCATATTAGGATTTCAAACATCCGGTTGACTTTACTGCTTATATTTTGTTGATGGTATGTGAGGTATCTTAATGAAACTCAGAGAGCATCTAGTATGTCAAAAATAGGTAAAAATGGATAAAATCGCGTCAACACCACACCTATCTCCCATATAATTATTAAAATATAAATTTTCAAACTTCCGATTGGATTTAAGCCGTATATATGTATAGTCAATATCATCAATTCCGATCTTCTGGTTGACATTTTGCACATCAACTCAATATATTAAATTTAGCCTCATCGATTAAGTTGATGTCAGATATATCTCATTTTAAGGTGATTTTAAATTAAACAAATTTGCCTATAACATAACTTAATAGAATACCAATTTTTGTGTTGTGACTCATTCACGGTTTCACTATTTAACTAAAAACGAAGGGAGTGGCAAATAGAGAGATTTTAACAATCATTTAATCAGAGCGTTACATTGTTGGGTGGCTAGGCACCTCAGCCCTATCTCGCTGCTGTCATCGCGAGTGGGTGTTTAATCTAAGCAAATGTTGATCTTTCTTTGCGAATATTATTCTTAAGTACACATATTTGCTTAAGCTATAAATTGTGCATAATATTTCAAACGAATGCCTGAGTGAGTTATGCACTTGTGCGCACCCACTCCAACCGATTTTAGAGGTAAAAGTATTTAAGGCTCGACAATGCGGACAAATGACAGGAAATGCAAATAAAATTGCAAATGTTGCATAAAATCATCTAACGCAGGCCGCATCAATTGCCACAGTCTTATGAAATGTAAATTTAACTGTATATATATAATCTTTTTTTTTGATGATTTTTTCCCATTGCGCTTGAAGTTGAGGTTGGTCCAATCATTGCTCTGCCGGCGTCGGTGCAGCAGTGATTTCTGCCGCTTTGCGCCGGCAATTAAAATGCAATTAGTAATCGTCAATTACGTTTGTCTCTCGTTATCTTTCTCTTTTACTTATTTAGCATCGTTGCTGTTTATATGTGTGTGCATTTAAATATTTACCGCTTTATTGAGGCTTCAATTTCTACTGCTTTCATAAGCGCTCCACCTGTATTGTGCATATACCTTTGTGTTTAGTGGATATATGAATATCAAGGCAGAGAAGATTATATAATCAAATAATTATACTTATGAATACTACATGCATAAGGGCGTACATATCTACGCCTATACTCATTTCGATGTACCGTTAATTTGCATCTGAATTTATATATTTCTTCGGAGAAGACCTTAGTGGCTTTGGAGAATGTATATGTTTTGTTTTACTATATTAAATCATGCTACGTTATGTTTATGTTACGCTATGTTATGGCTTATGTTATGTTATAATATGTTAGGTTAAGTTATGTAACTTTTTGCCATGGTATTTAACATGTGAAAAATATGGAGTCAATACAAACCACAATACCATCTGGCAAAACCAGAATAACAAACAAAAAACTACATTTTATTGTAATTTAATACAAATCTTATCATCATCTTAAAAATAGCACCTTCAACAAATGACTAAAAATAGAACAGACTTAGGTTCCAATCATCGGGCATGCTTTCATACAACCATATATTGCACGAATAGCTCCGCCGATAACCCATCGGCCCCAGCCGCTTTATTGTTCTGTAATTGCTCTTGGAACCTCATCATAGTCGAGCAATGGACCATCTATTCCATTGTCTTCGATTGGGGAATCGGGTTCGCCCTCTCCAGATGATACCCTTTCACTGCAGCTCAACAAGCTGGATAAGTATTCCCTCCATAACTTCAGTATGTTCTGAACATCAGTCACTAGATCACCACTTTATAACCTATACGACCTACAGTATGGTCTTGATAGCTTCTGTTAGTCGCCGCATCTTTCCGTGTAATTTTCGAGTATAACCCCTATCAGCCAGATTCTCAAGATCTTCATACTCACACATTTCGGCTTCTTTCTTTTTAAAATGCATATGCGATTCCCTCTTGAACTCACGGTGTCTATCCCACCCCGCTGGTTTTGTGGTTGATCGCAACATTGCGAGGTAGGCTGTCCGCTTTCTCTCAACTGCGACACGACAGTCCTCATCGGCACTAGCTGTTCTTTTGTATTTTCCGAAAACCAGTGGTTTCGTTTACAACTGTACTTAAGGAGCTTGAAATTTCGTCCACAGGTCCCTTATACCTAGTTGTTGGCGAGTGCTCTCAGAGAGCAAAAGTTCATGCTTGATATACAGGATCGCAACATATGCCAAAGAATGAAACTTTCAGTTGGGTCACTGGTGGCTTGGGGATGTTTTCACGGAAATGAGCTGGGTGTACTTTAGTGAATCGATGGTACAAGGCGTGCCACAGACTAAACTGATGTTGTGAAGATCTCATATCGTCCAGGTCTGGTTATATTCGGACTAGAACATGGACAAGCGAAAATTTCAAGCAAGAAACGATCCGAAACATATCGCAAAAATTATCAAATCGTGATTTGTGGATAATGGGATCAAACTGCTCGAATGGCTCTCCCAGTTTCCTGATTTGAACCCCATTGATCACTTTTGGGATTTTTCAAACAAGAAAATTTGTATCAAAAGAGAAGCTCCATAGATTGTAAATGAATTATTAACCGAACTTTTGAGTCAAAGAGCAAAACTGCTCACATTTTCATCTTTTTAAAATTGAGTATAACTAATTGTCTAGGTTTAGGTCTCGAAACCAAATTTAATGCCCGTTGGAGTATAAGTATTTATAGTTTTTGAAATGCAGACACTATGCACTAAAATTTCTAAACTGAAATACTGGTATTTTCGTGAACAGTTTTGTCTTTTACTGTATGTACACCGTTTAGTGTTAACAGTAAACCTATCCACCTGTCGATTAGCCCAAATCGTTAACATCATCACGATATGAGTTATATAAGTGATTATGGTTAAGATAGTCGAACTGACAACCAAGCGAAGGGCAAACAACAAAAACCTACCATATGCAATTACAACAACTTCCAACTGCACCGTGCATCCGTGGCTCGAATTATCTATGAAATTTGAAATTAAGTCAACCTTATTACTTGTCGACATGACAGCATACAAACTTATACTCACAGCGGTCAGTCAGCAACAGCGAGCACTGCACTACTTAACGGACGTTACTTGCATTTTAATTATCCGATTTTGTGGACAAAGTTATTTCGGTCACTGTTTGACCTACAAACGCGAATTATAGCTATGAAAATTTTGTTGTTGTAAACAGACTTCGATATTGAGTAATTTTTGACTTGTTTATTTAGTAGTTGGGGATGTAGCTCAGATGGTAGAGCGCTCGCTTAGCATGTGAGAGGTACGGGGATCGATGCCCCGCATCTCCAGAAAACTACTATTTTTTATATATGCAGAAATTTAGTTTTCCTTCCAGAGCATCGTGAATCTTTGGCATCAAAACGATCGAATTTATACAACGCAAGATATGGGTTACTAAAGCCATCTTTAAGAAAAAATATTGTATTTTATTTTACTAGACATTAGTATAAACAGTTATACAAAGCAATGATGGTACCAAGAAGGTTTAGAACCTTTATCAACTGAAATATGTAATAAAAGGTCTATTTATGAAAAACTATCCTAGGTGACTAGACATATCTCATTATATTGAATATTGCATTGGACTTCTTTCTATTAAAAATGCCAAAATAAGAAATTTGGGAGCAGTTGAATTCATAAAAGAAGAAAGGGAAAGTATTTAATTACCCATGTGCAAAAAATAAAAAGACTTTTTAATGTAAATTTCACGCGATAACCCATACGTCGAAATATTTTCTTTCTAAGTTGGTTGACTCTCGGTAGTATATATGCCAAGTGTCACATCAAAATAATCATTAGTATTTAGGATATGCTTACCTTTTTGAAGTAAATAAAGACATTCAGCGATTTTTGCGATAATTGAAATTATTCAACAAAGAGGCTCCATTAAATTTAGCGTGCGGAATCAAACTTCTGGTGCCTAACGTTCAGAATGTTGGAAACAGGCTTCACTGAAAATTGTTTGTCGCAGGCAAATGTTTGTTTGATACAAATTATTCAAAGAAGGTCGAGAACGCGTTGACGACGAACCATGTCCAGAACGGCCATCAACATCAACTGATGTTCAACACGTCAATAAAATAAAAGAATCGGCGCTTGAGAATCGACAATTATCAGTAAGAAATCTAACTGGCATTGTTGGAATATCGGAAGGATCAGTGAAAATCATTTTTAAAGATCATTTAGGCACAATTGATTCCAAAATCACTCAATTTTCCGAAAAACAATGTCGCGTTAACGTCTGTGAAACTATGCTTTCTGACTATCAGTATGTCAAGAAACGTATTATTACTAGCGATGAGTCTTGGAGCTATGCTTACTACTCGGAAACCGACGATCAAAAGGCAGAATATCGTGGCAAAGGTGAGCCGAAGCAGAAAAAACCACGTCAAAGCAGGTTAAAATTCAAGGTTATGTTGACAGTTATTTTCGATTGAGTGTTATGCATCGTTTGTGCGAAGCTATTCGAAACAAGTAAGGAAGAGCTAAGTTCGGGTGTCACCGAACATTTTATACTCTCGCATGATAAAGTGATAATAATTTACATATTTTTTTATTTTGCTGTAAAATTAATTAGATTAGATCAATTTGTGTACTTTGAGTATTGAATTGTATTTTCATTTCCCAATGTACATATACATATATCATACAGAGAAGGCATCAAATGGAATTCAAAATAGAGTTACATTGGAAGAAGACGTGGTTGTGAACCGATTTCACCCATATTTCGTACATGTCATCAGGGTGTTAAGAAAATATTATATACCGAATTTCATTGAAATCGGTCAAGTAGTTCCTGAGATATGGTTTTTGGTCCATAAGTGGGCGGCGTCACGCCCATTTTCAATTTTTAAAAAAAGGCTGGGTGCAGCTTCCTTCTGCCACTTCTTCCGTAAAATTTAGTGTTTCTGACGTTTTTTGTTAGTCGGTTAACGCACTTTTAGTGATTTTCAACATAACCTTTGTATGGGAGGTGGGCGCGGTTATTATCCGATTTTTTCCATTTTTGAAATATATATGGAAATGCCTGAAGAAAACCACTCTATAGACTTTGGTTGACATAGCTATAGTAGTTTCCGAGATATGTACAAAAAACTTAGTAGGGGGCGGGGTCACACTCACTTTTCCAAAAAAATTACGTCCAAATATGCCACTCTCTAATGCGATCCTTTGTGCCAAATTTCACTTTAATTACCTTATTTATGGCTTAGTTATGACACTTTATGGGTTTTCAGTTTTCGCCATTTTGTGGGCGTGGCAGTGGGCCGATTTTGCCCATCTGCGAACGTGACCTTCTTATGTAGCCAAAAAATACGTGTACCAAGTTTCACCATAATATCCCAATTTTTACTCAAATTACAGCTTGCACGGACGGACGGACAGACAGACATCCGGATTTCAACTCTACTCGTCGCCCTGATCACTTTGGTATATATAACCCTATATCTGACTCTTTTAGTTTTAGGACTTACAAACAACCGTTATGTGAACAAAACTATAATACTCTCCTTAGCAACGTTGTTGCGAGAGTATAAAAACAGGCCGAAATTACGAGTCGACAACGCTTGGTTTCTGCACAACGACAATGCATTGATTCTTCGTGAGTGTTTTAGAGCCAACAACATTGAAGAAGATGTAGAATGAAGAAGTTCTTTTGGACAAACACCTCGCTGCCCAAAGTTTTCACTTGTGTTTCTAAGAAAATCAATCCATAAAATTACACTTATTAAGAAACCGTAATTTCCTTGGAATATTTAAGTAAACAATTGAGTCTTACCTTGAAGCCTCATCGGAGCTAATCGTCAACTGCAAGTGGTGAATTAAAACTCCTGTCCCCTCAGCAAAATCAATACACAAATTAAATCATTTACTTTAATGTAAATACATTTGATAAAATATTAATTAATACAGTATTTAAATACAGTTATTTGCCGAACTAAACGACAGCAGCCGTCACAGTCGTGCGGCGCACATTACCATAACGAATGTGTCGGATTTTTCGCAAATTACAAGCGTGCAAATAACACCGCATTTATTTACGGTTAAGTGTGCAAAAGTGAGCTCAACAAAAACAAGAAGCCACCAAATAAAAAACAGAAGCACAACAACAAACACACGAAAACATAAATGCAAATATTACGCGGTAGCCGAGCGCCATAAATGTTTGCGATAATCAAAAGCAAATAGAAATACGAAAAGTGTAAATATTTGCGCAAATATTTGCAACGCGAATACGACGAAATGCAGCGGTGAGAAGCGAGTGAAATAACATTGAAGAAAAGTGCATGGAAGTGATCGTGAGTGGAGCTGAGCGCCAATCGAATACACGTTCACTGTCGATTTCCTTTTCGTTGCCTGTCATGCATGAATTTATATTTATTTTCATTACGGCGAATTTGTATTTGTTTTTGCGATTTGATCATAAAATAAAAGCAACAGCAATTTGCTGCATTGAATTAATTAAATACGCGACGATGTTGCATGCAACAAATCTGGGAAAATTGCCGGAAAAAATGCGCCACTTAAATGAATTTCCGAACAAAACTGCAAAAACAGAAACAACAGAAACAGCAAAGGCCAATGTAAACGCAAGCGCCAGTGCCAGCGCCAGGTGAATGTGTTAGCGAAATGAAGTGGCGCGCATAACTGCATATAAGGCATGCCGCATGCAGGTTTGTGTGTGTGTGTGCCACTGCCGTTGGCGCGCCAGGCATCTTGCGGCGCGCATACTCGCGCCAAAGTGGTTGATGCAGGAAACAAAAGGCGGCATTCAACTTCACTTTCGTTTTCATTCGAGCGTCACGCGAGTTGCCGAGTGAGTGTGAGTGCAATTATGCAAACACAAGTGTACATGTGTGGATAGGCGCGTGTGTGCTTGGTGGATATATGCATATCACATCGTCACTCTGGGCTGGAGCAAGGCATGAAGAAGCAGCAAGTAAAGTTACGACAGTGCAGCGGGTATTTGATAACAGTAAACGCTGTGAATTGCAAAATACGAAAATAACCGCCAACCTAGCGGTAGTGTGAGTAACTGCCGCACCGCCATTTCCACTGTCAATGCCATTGCGACGCTACGATACCGATCAGCTGTAAGTTAACTTACGTGCGATCTTACAAACAATAGACACACACATGCAATCACACGCGTGTATATGTGTGTGGATCTGCCACATGGTGCACATATCGTCAGCAGCATCCTCAAACGTAATAGTGACAGCGTCACCAGCATTTCTCATATGTGTGGCTATAGATGCGCGCAAACAATAGCTCGGAAAAGACATAAATAGCATGAAGAAAACCACAAAGCGAAAAAGAGTAGAAGGGGTTTCGCCACGTTCCGCTTGTGTACATCACCGCCCCTCGCTTCGCCCTGGGTGTGCGCTTCACCGCGCGACGCCACACAACCTCATCGTCTCCGATTTCATATCAGAGTTTTTCGACCTGCTGCCTCTGCACAGCTGATCGCACGACTGCCTGTCTCCGGCGCTGCTCCAGCATCTTCTTTTTCCACTGTTTTCCTCAGCGTTTACTGTTATTTGTATTGTTATTTATTTGTTCAACGTGGTGTTATGTTGTTCGTGGCGGTTGCTGCATAAGAAAATCGATGATGCAACTGCAACCATTGAATAAGAGCTCATCCACGCCAATGGCAAAGTCACGACTGCAAATCGCATACACACAAACAAATGCTTTATAAACTCAGCGCAGTGAAAAAGATTAATAAAATGCATATAGCCTATACACAACTTATAGTATATCCGAGGTAAGCAGCTGGAATGCATTTCACAATAGAATTCAAGCAAAGTATCGGATAAGTGTATGTTTAGGGGGTTTGAAGGCCGACCGCTCAGGCTCTACAAAAAAACCGGCGCGGTGGTTAATTCTGCTTTCTCCAGAATGGATAAGGAAGCGAACCAAATGGGTCTGGTAGTGAACGAGAACAAGAAGAAATATCTCCTGTCATCAAACAGACAGTCGCACTTGCTACTAGGCTCCCATGTCACTGTTGACAGTCATAATTTCCAAGTCGCAGATAATTTCGTCTATATTGGAACCAGCACTAAGACAACAAAAACGTCAACCTCAAAGTCCCACGCAGAATAACTCTTGCCAACAGGTGCTACTTTGGATTGAGTACGCAATTGAGAAGTAAAGTCGTCTCTCGACGAACAAAGACCAAACTCTATAAGTCACTCATTATTCCCGTAACACTTACCGATCCAAACGAGGTTAGATCGCCGAAATAACAGCCCTTGGACGGACGAAATCCGAGTCAATTCCGCTGCGTAGAACCGTCCAGCTATATGGTGCAGAGGCATGGACGATGACAACATCTGATGAGTCGTCGTTAGGACTTTTCGGGGGAAAGATTCTGCGGAAGATTTATGGTTCTTTGCGCGTTGGCCACAGCAAATATCGCATTCGATGGAACGATGAGCTAGGTCATGTTATCCGAATGGGCAAAAACACTCCAGCTTCACGCAAGGGAAAGTAAAACTGTCGAACTATAGATCATTTTACTATAGATCAATATATTCTAGTCATTTACTTACTTCACCACACAGAAATTTGAAGCATTTTTCACACAAGGTGTAAATGAAATTTGTGGGTCTTTTGTGGTTGTGTGACAAAATCTGTGAATATTCACCTATACTATTGTCATATAACAAAATTTTGGATCCACAAAACAAAAGATCAAATCCTTTTAATTTTTAAGAACTCCACAACGCTTCACAACTACAACACGTAAGGGGTATAAGCGTAGTGTGATCTGTGATTCCGTTAGAGCATTTAAATGGTAGCCAAAGCGAATACACGTCATTCATGTTTAATTTTTATTATTTGCACGTTTTTCTCCTTCTCGTAGTTGTTGCTGCCACTGTTGCAACTATTGTTGTTCATTGTTTCACTTTTCATTCACTGTTTCTTTGTAGTTTTTGTAGATGCACCAAGGTTGGACAAGGTCTTCTACTGATCTGCGATTTCTCTGTGACTCTTGAGCTCTTCACCTATGAATGAATGCGTGCCAGCTAATGGCTGTGTGAATCTGAGTATGCACCATACATGCTTAGGAAACTATTCCACAAGTTCAACAATTAAATTCCGATTTACTTATTATTTAACTTAGGTATAAGGCGATTGAATATGAATCTCTGTACAATTTTCAAACAAATTTTCTTATAAAATCTGCCAAGCCCGCGCAGATCCGTTAGGCAACACCACGAAGTTTACGTGTTCCATCACATACATACTTATGTATAAGATATAAAAATTTTCTATCAAAATGAAGGCTTAAGTGAATCATATCATCAAAAGATTTTGTATAATACCAATAAGGTCTTAAGTGAATGCAAACGCTGGTTACAAAGCCCTCGATTCCGGCAATAAAATTTATTTGTAATTTCTGTTTACATTTATTGTTTGCTTCCTGTGTCTCCTCGCTGCATTGTGCGCTGCGAATGAGCCGATTGCATCAACATTGCGCTAATGAGACATCAAAAGGAAACCGCTGCAGTCACAAACAAAAGACATAAAAGCAATGCTCATTGTTAACCCATTTACAGTGCCAACAACAAATTTGCTTGCACAACGAACAATAAATGTAAAAGTATAAGTGAAATTGTCTAATTGATAAAGATAAATTACATATATCCATGATATGTAAGTAGAGCCTTTTACGAAATTATTTCTCGGAAAGCTTCAATCGGTTAATTGATATGATTAAGATTAAAATCGCCAACGAATTTAAAAATATAATTCTCTTGACCTAAATTTGTTATGCCAACGAAGGCCCCAGTTAAAACACACATAATAGTAATATTAAATCTGGATACCAGGCAAACAAAGTATGCATGGAGCCTTGTCAGTTTACTTTTTGAGATAAGGAGCGACAATGCTATAATAAGTAACTTCGAAGAGACTAGATTAGAACCCACGTCTAGATAAAAACCTTCATAAAAACTAACGTGGCCTAGTGGACTACAGTGTTTGTCCAGAAAGTAATAGGACTGAGAGCACTGTAGGTCCCTTTGGACATGCTTGACCGTAAGAATTCCGAACCCACATTCATGGAGAAAATTATGTTGATGAGACATGGGTTTATAAGTATGACATGCAAACAAGCCGAAAATTATGGGATGGAGGAAAAAGACGAAACCATAAAACCATGGCCGCTCAAAAATGCGGTGAAGCTCATTGTTGTTTTCGATATTCATGGTTTGGTGCATCAAGAATTTGTTCCTGAGAGACAGACGGTCAATAAGCACCATAGCATCGACCCACGATTGTGACCGAATTTAAAGCCAAAATCACAATGAATACCATCGATCATTTGATTTGTGATTTTGTCTTGTTCCCCAAACTGAAATTGTCCTCCGTGGAACCCGTTTTCAGTTAATCGAAGAGGCAAAATAATCGCAGAAGAAGCTCAAAACCATACGAAAAAGCGCATATGTTTCGAGAACTGGAAACATTTTTGGCATAAGTATATTACTGGTGGGTATTACTTTGAAGGCTACAAAATAAATATTGATGAATAATTAAATATTTTGGGTTTCATTTACAATTTCCAGGCACTTTTTTGCCACAATGTATAGAATGCGGCTTCTATCTAGTATATAGAAGAGCATTATACATATATTTCAGTTGCTGATAGATACGTAGTTTTGGATCAGTTATATTCGGTTCCCTGACTTTTCAGACTGACTGTGGATTACTTTTGAGAGTATTTTAGATTGAAAAATAAATAATATATTAACAATTTACAGTTAAAATTATGCTTCAGTGGTATGTAAGCTGAGTAGCAACGAAGTAAAGTTCCGGTCATAAACTTCAACAAAAATTTGGTAAAGAAAATTGATCTGTGTGTATGTGGTTTCTGAAATAAAACTTATGTACTTCGCTGACTTTTTACGCTCTTTAAATAAAAAAATGTTTGTTGTAAAGCAATTAAGTTGTAAAATTAAGGTGTTATAAATTAATTATTTCCAGCGAATTAATTGGCGCCCATAACTTGGCCGCGTACGTGATAGCGGTGTAATCCACTGTGCTACTTCGCAATTAAAGCCACATGTGCGCACACGGCTAACGTAACGTGAATTTCGCAATACTTGTGCTTTCAATGGGATGATTTTCAACACTTCGGCAACCAGCAGTGCAGCATCATAAACAACAACAACATCTTCGTCATTTCACATTACAAAGTACACCATCAGCGTGACTGTCAACACTGAAGCAACAATGGCAGCGAACTCAACAACGGTAAATGCAAAAGTAACAACAAAAGTTACGGTAATTATGTGCGCAACAACGGTAATAACTTCAACGAGATTATCATTGGCCGTAACAACAATAAGAGAGACACAACCCAAAAAACTCCAGATGGGCGCCAGTAAATAAAACGACGAACCGCTTGATGCACACGGATGCCGCAATCCGCCTACATGACAAAACTAATGCCAATGGTCGCCACTACAACAGCAACTCCGTTATAAAAGCAATAACAAGCGAACAGGTAACAACAACTTCCCGGTTTATGTTGCATTCAACAATCAAGCGGATGCGATTTATAGCTGCCATGCGCTAAAAGAGAGTGAGAGTGGTGAAGTGTGGTCGTTATTAGCGCAGCTACAGCCTTGGGGCGACAGGGACGGCGGAGATGATTCGCTTCGAATGGTGGCTTATGCTGCCACGGCGTCAACAGCTAGCGCTAGAAGGCTAGCAATGATACAATGACGACAACAACAGCAATTAGACGGCTACAATGCCGCTGCTTTGGCTTGGTATTAACTGGCAGCCGACGGCTATCGGAACATGGCAAATGAAAACGAAAGTAATCGAGTAACCGCAAAGCGCTACTCAACGCCGCAGCGTGTGCGACGGGTCTGGGCATCTTGGCGCATGGCGGCGCGATTGGGTGGCTGCTTGACTACCGCAAGCAGACTGTTAGTTAGGCACTAGCACAGCGACTTGCTACATTTTTTTCTTTAATTCTGCTTTGCAGTTACTTTTCATCATTGAGCCGATTTGTTTTTTCTCTATTCACTTTTATTTTCATTGAAAATTTCCATTCCCAACATTCATTTCATTTGCACTCGCATTTTGCACCGGCGGCGCGTACGGCGCTTGTTGGATAGTTGGAGGAGTCGACGACTGCTGTTAGGCGCTACAAAAGGTGGCAAGCGGCAGCGTCTTGCTGGCCTTGCCGCCACACACACAGCACAGCGCCGCAACAATGCGCTCCACGTAGGGGGAAGTGTCGCTGGTTGCAGAGTTGGGCGCGACGCCTGCTGCCATCGCGCGGCGCGGCACAGCGCGGCCGTTGGGGTTGAAGTCGAGGCCGCGTTCGCAACAGGAGCTCGATGCAGTTGCATTTGAGTAGTGATAGCGTGCGAGTCGTATACCGCGGAACGCAGTGTGAACTGAATTCATCGTCAAGCGAGCGCGTGTTGAACAAAGCGACAAGGATAACGGTAATTCCAAGGCGCATTGCGTATAAGTTACTAATAGTTTTGTGAAAAGTTTTCATTTCGGTACTGGGGATGGGCGCAGAGAATCGTTGGTGCACCTGTCAACCATCAGTGACCTTCTATTACGTAAGCGCCTCTCACTTTAGCCAAAACTAAAGCAAGTACTTTTTACCACACGGCCATTGTGATCATCGCGTTCACTTTTGCTTGGCAAGCCTCTTTCGAATCTTTCTTCGCTCGCATGCTTGCGCTGCCGCAGCTGTTTTTCGTGCGCTTTGTTGGAAGTGATTAATGGACTTTTCGGTGAATTATACACAGAAGCGAATTAGCATTGCTCGCCAATTATGTACTACACCAATAATTAAGTGTGCAGAATAAAAGCAAATAGGCGCTAGCACGCGCACTCACCAGAAACCACATAAAACAACAAAAATTTCGTGTAAACGGCAGATCGTAATAATCAAGTGGAAAACACATTTGAATAAAGACGCTGTAAAAAGTTGGAAGCTATTTGCATATTAAGAAATCTCAACGAAAAGAAAAGTATCTTAGCGCGGCATTTTAGCAGTCGGTAGTCGACGGCCCATTCAGCGCCACCGCATAAACGTTTCGTTTGTCTTGTGTACAGCACGTGAAAGTGGAAATTCCGCGCGCACCTAACCAAATCCGCAACTGAAATTCCGGTGGCGCAATCGCAGCGCCAATAAAAAGCTTACAATTTGTGTAAATAAGGACTGTTTTGACACCGCATCGCCATTCAACGGCAATACTCGTAAAGTTCGCAAATTGAGTGTTAAGTGTGCCTGGACACCTGTTTACCGGCGCATAAATGGCTGTGTAGTCGGCCAGTGCGTCCTTGTGTGGGAGCTATTTGTGCAGGAAAACACGTTTGCATGCGGAAATGCGCGGCATGTTGGCGGCACTCAAGCTGTGAGCGGTACATGCAACAAACAGTGAATAATGTGATTAAAGATGTTTTTTCTGCCTCGCTCACTTTTGCTATGTCTCATCATTTTTGTGCCAATCGCAGCAACAACAACACGCAGTTTCAATTATCAACAGTTCAGTGCAGGTAACTTCCAAAGGTGCAGAAATTACACTCCATTCCGTGTGAGCATATCTTTGAGCACGGCGATAACGGTTAATTTGTACTCTGATAGATACATATATGTTCCTTCATTTCTATCCGCCTTGCTTAGACACCTTAATATGGCTGATCGTATACATTTTTAGAGTAACTTTCCACTTTAAGGAAGAAATTTGTTGCTGCTAATTTTTGCTCAAACTAATTTTACAAAAACAGAATTATTGGTTATAAAATGCCTTAAGGGAGGAAATATGGTTTGGACAACGTTTTCTCTTTGATTTGTATGCATCTTTTATGTAAAAATAAAATTTAATTTAGTAGAACTTTGAGATTATCTTATACAAAAATAAAATTTTTGAAGAAGTATTTTGAAAAACGCTAACAATATCAGACTAAGCATTTTGCGTGTTTTCTGGAAACCGCAATTTAATCTGAAATCTCCCGGTTGTAATTTACTTTTGGTATATAATATGTTGCATTTCTATATACGTAAGATTCTACTCTCCAACAAAATTTAATGTTTACAGGGTCAAAACAAAACACATGATTTTTTGCATTTTTTCCACTCTTAGGGTAAAAAAAAAAATTGTGTTATGTAAATACTCCAAGTCAGTTTCCAAATTCAATTTCGAAGTTGTTTTGACAAAACTATCGCTCGGGGTCGGAAAGAGTACCACTCACCTTAATGGCTTATAACGATCGAAATTTTTATTGGAATTTTCCAAACATATTTTCAATAGTTTAACTATTAACTTATGAAATATGTATGAAACCTGATTTTTTAAACCATAAAACACTATTTCCCTCCTCAAAGAACATTAATAACTGCGAAAACGGTGTATTCTAGTTTGAAACGATTTATGAGTTACATTACAAACATGCAAGAATTTAAAATAACTTAATTAGACTTAAACTTGTTTATATTTGAATTTCCCTTTGAAGCGTACTATCCAAAGTTTTTATTTACGTTGCAGTCGTATCTCAAATGGATTCTTCGAAATAAATCAAATTTTCTCCTTTAACTTGGGTAAACTAAAAATTCATTCACTTAAGGGACTCCATGGATTTACGGGTTTCACAAAATCGAATTTTTTATTATCCTAATGAATTCCACAACACTTTTAGAATATTTTCCTAAATTTTCAAGTTGATTCGAGTAATTTTTTCGGAGATACAGCCTTGAGAACTTGTATGCTTGGGGATAGCTAGGGTAGCTAGGCAAAGTGCGCCGTCTTTAAACGCATTTTTCTCGAAACTATGGTTTTAAAGTAGGTTGGTAAGATCGCTCGAGAACTACTCAACCGATCTTCATGAGATTTTAGACAGGTCTTTGAGACAGAATTTTTAAAGAGTTGGACGAAAGAAAAATAAATAAAAAACAAAAAAATTTCGCGAAATTTTCACCGAAATTTTCATTTTTTGTCTGTCAAAAATCCAATTTTCAATTTTTGTTTTCCCTTCGTTCAAGTTCTAAGTTAAGGTTTTAACTAAAACACGTATTCTTTCACTTCAGATGATCATGTAAAGAGTTATCCTGCCAACGCGCGTGCATCCCTTATGGTTTGAAATGTTTTATACGTACTTTTTATTGGCTTGTGATGATTCCTTAAATTTGAGTTTTTTCGTATTTAGGGACCCATTGTAGGAGTGCTTTTGGCCATCGTCCCAATTTTTTTTATGACAGTTTGCTTAAATCACATTAATCACTTCAAAATACTCTCATCTATCTACTTATTGCCCCATTTTCATCAATTATGGCTCATATATTCTTTATATCGGTATTCAACATGAATGTACAAATACTACATAACTATAAATCACCCTAATACGTGTATATGAGAATAAATAAACACTTTTATATATTTATAATATTATTTTAAGTTTGCCAGCTTCCTATAAAAATTGCATTAAATAATTTCGGAATCTACCCTAAGGTTAGGCTTTATCGGGCAAGTTATATAGAATGCATCCTCTAACACAATTAGCTAATGTTCTCACAATCTGTAAAGGATCTATGTGAAACACTTTCTGATATAGGGTTAAGTTCTTCCAAAGCTCCAATTATCCGTTGATTTAGAAAACACGACGTGCTATTTCGAGTAGTTGCTAGTTTGGAATGTTCCATTTGACAATAATTTTGCTTTTACGAGACAAAATAAACTCATTACTTCCAACCATTCCCCCTATTCCAACCAAACACAATACTACTATGTGTATATTAGGGTGCTTCAAAAAAAAATGTTGAATTTTTTTTCAACTCTTACCTTCTCCAAGGTTAGTGATTGACAAACCAAAATTCTCCGTCAAGCCAGGCGCTGTAGCTTAACTCTAAGGGGTCGCTATTTTTTTTAGGTTCCCATACATTTAACATAGGAATTTTCGTTTTTTCATTCAAACTAAAATTTCACCAACTAATTGTCGTTTCTCAAAAATAACCATCACTTATTTATAAAGTTGGCTTTTCAAACTTTAAAAATTTGCGCTACAAGGAGGATTTTTTGTTTGTCAATCACTAACATTTGAGGGGGTAAGAGTTGGAAAAAAAACTCAAAATTTTTTTTTAAAAGCACCCTAATGTATATGTAAGTAGTAAGCGAAAGGGAAGCACATAATGATGAGTTTTCGAATATAAATAATATCTATATCTAGTTACTTTTCGCATAAAGTTATGTTACCTAAAGGGCTCCTTCAATAAGGTGAGGTTATCCGTCCGAAGTTTTTATCTTGCGCTTGTAACCACAGTCAGTTTAAAATGTAACTAAGACTTCTAGTCATCAAATGGGTATATTACATAACCGTTTCTTTCATAAATAGGTTGCGGATCGCGCTCCAGTCGCCGTGAACCACGCGCAGCAGAATCAGCAGACTCAGCTCAGGAAACACAAAAACATGTGAATCGTACTGCTCGCATAATTTCTGGTGCTCCTACGAAAGATGGTCAATATCCATGGCAAGCATCACTGGAGCTTTTACACCCATCAATGGGCTTCTTAGGCCACTGGTGTGGCGCCGTACTCATTCATCCATATTGGATACTTTCCGCAGCACATTGCATACATAAGTGAGTAAAGTGATATTCTTATATATTTTCCAGTTTATAACTCACTTTTTTCAATCTTGCTTTACAGCGATCTCTTCAACCTACCCATACCGCTGCTGTGGACCGTCGTACTAGGTGAACACAATCGGCTCGAAGAATCCGGTTATGAACAACGCGTTCCTGTCGACAAAATCATACTGCATAAACGCTACCATAACTTTCGGCATGATCTCGCGCTCTTAAAGCTCTCTAGTCCGGCTAATCTGGCAAAAACATCCAACATTCGTGTAATCTGTCTGCCGTTCGCATTCAATGAGCAGTCACTATCGGAGATAAGTTTGCCGAGCAGTGACGAGGAGATAGTTGCCGAAGGTGAATCAGAAGATCCTTTGGAACCGGGACTCTCAGGTGTGCCAGATTTAAATGATAATTTCCTACGAAGCGTGCAAAAAGTGCGACGCAATCGGAACGTAACGTTGCCCAGTATGCGTGAACTAATGAACACAAAAATACTTAGTCGTTTGAAGCAGACAGACATGCAACGACAGGGACGCATGCTACATTCGACACGCCGACGAAATGACAAATTGATGAAAGTGCAAGGAAACTATCGAGAATACGAGGGCAGCGCAGATTCGCGTAAGCACTACTGGACGGATGGCGAAGAGCTAGAAGACTACAGAGACCTGCCTTACAGCGATTGTGTGGCGACGGGTTGGGGTAAATCAAATGTCAGCAGTGACCTGACGAATGTGCTGCTGAAGACGCGAGTACCGCTGCACAAAAGCGAGAGGTAAACCTACGTATATTAAGGCTATATATTTTTTATAAAACTGTCTAATTTTTAAACTGTAGATGCAGAGCGGCGTATGGCAGTTTCGTGAAGATCCACCGTGGTCACTTGTGCGCCGGTAAGCTGAACGGCAAAGGCGGTACTTGTGTGGTAAATTTTAGAATGAAATACAAGAAACATTTCTAATACATTACTTTTGATACACTACAGGGTGACTCAGGTGGCCCACTCCAGTGCAGGCTCAGCAAAAGCGGGCCGTGGCTCTTGGCCGGAATAACGTCGTTCGGCTCGGGCTGTGCCATGGAGGGCTTCCCGGATGTCTATGTGCGCATTTCATACTACATGAAATGGATCCAAGACACTATAGCGAAGGAGTAGCCACGAGCAGCATAAGCTTGCTTATGTACCTATGTACTTATGTATATACTTATATACTTATATTAAATAATATATAAGTATACTTATATGTAAATACCAGATATAAGTGTACCAGAAGTAAGAGAATGAACATGCGAGACTTTTTCGAAAATGTATTATTTGTTCGAGTAAACTAACTAAGCAAAACTTAGGGCTAATTAAGTGTTAAATAATTTATAGAAATATCGTAGAATACAAAATTGTCGCTTATTTTAATTAATGGTAAAATATAAATAGATTAACTGCATACTGTTAATTAGTTAGTCCCTGCTATAAATGGAATGCAAAATTTACCAAATAAAAAGGTATAATTCTACGCTTAAATTTTAATATCACAGTTGGGTGTTTTCTGATGGCCTTTCCTGACCTCTGACCCTACGCCACCACACTTCGGTGCAGGGGCAGCAGCGTCACATCGTAATCAGGCTTTTTATGATTCACCGCTTTGGATTGTTTCGGCAGCTTCTTCATTTCTACCATCGTCGGTTGCTTTAACAACGGCAAGAAGCCCACATTTGCCTTGAGGCCGGCTTCAGCATTCTTTGCTTGCTCCATGGTTGAGTTGATGGTTTTCCACGCTGTTGGCGCCCAGAAGCAATACAACAAAGCACTGCTCACCAAATACACTCCAATCGCGATGAGCGTTATAACCAGCCCTAACTGCAAGCATGGACAGACACGAAATAGTAGAGTGAGCAACATTTTAACGCCGGGTGTGAGATCTTCAACGCCCTAGAAGCGAAATAGAAGTTAGAGGAAGTCTACTTGCTGCAAGCTCAAGAAATCTTACCATCTCAATCCAAAATATGGGCAACGCCATATTCTTAAACTGCGATACATCTCGATTATATTTGACATTTCCCATCAGTAAGTTTATCTGAAAGCGGGAACGCACTCTCATGGGTATGCCCAGTTGCTGCAAAATATATAATAAACTTCTTTATGATATGTCTGACAAGCTAAAGCTAAGCTCACAATTAATTAATTATTCAATCCCGTATACCTTCTCGACTTGGATAGTATAAATTTTTAATGAGGGACGCATGAGGTCTAGATAGCAAAAGTATACTAAATAGGCGGCTAAGCGCTACCAACTCCAGGTTACTATCGTCGTTTTAACTGCATGTAACTTGACTTAACTACCTAGTGGTTTAGGAACTAGAATCTAACTACACTTTAGCAGGCTTTGAGTTCTTTACTAAGTTTAATTACATATCTTGGTTGGGGTACGTCTATGAAACAATATCGTCTGACACTGGGGACTAAAAATCCTGTATTATGTTTGAACTATCGGTTTCATGATATCGACTACAAGTCGTCTCACTTCGATTTTTTTTAACTTAGAGTTTGACATTTCCAAATTAAATCTTACTTTTTGTTGGAAATTTAATTCTTCTTTGAGAAAACAACCTCCAAAACCATTTATCTATTCTAATGATATTAATCTATTAATTAATTCACACTCACCGGTTGTATGATTATATCTGTACCGTGTCTGTCCTTATCCGGACTCAGTCCTTCTATGTTCTCCAGCAGACTTGGTTCACCGTTGAAAAAGTGAGGAAATGAAACGGCCAGCGGTATATCTATTTTACGAATAGTTCTGGTTAATTGCAAATTCACAAGATTTATTAAGTGGTTTCTTACTGTAGTAACAAGGCGAAATATTGCCAAGTCCTTTCTTCAAGCAACGCTTGTTCTTGCAATAGCAGGATGTCTCTGAGTCCCCGAGATCGCTATCAAAGGCATTTTCCTTCAATTTGAATTTATAGCCCTTAAATCCATTAACGGTTTCAGGGTGTGAGTACTGTATGGGCAGACTGCGGCAGAAAGCTTTGCGATACACGCGAAATGTTTCGCCTTTATGGATGTTGCGCGGGAAGAGCGTGCCGTCATAGGTACCACGTAGTGTGTTGCACGGTGTGTTGCTCGTGCTAAAATCGGAAAACAAATCGTAAACTTCTAGGGCATACTTATTGTGAAAGAAAGAAAATCTTACTTGCGCTCCTCATTATAGTCCCAGTTTTTGAAACCTGTCTTGCCGTTCCAATTGTCGATGGAGAAATCACGATCTGTCTCTTCCACTGCACCACCATCGTTCGCGTGCAGCTTTTTCGGTAATTTCATGGTGACCACATTGTGACCTTCGTCGAACATCTGCAACATTGTTCATAAATTAATATGGCTGTCACACTAGAAAAAGGCAACAAGCAGCCACTCACCCGCTCCATTAAGCCAAAGCGTTGAAAGTGTATAACACTCGGCACCACCTTCGATGCCAAATTCACTATTGGATCCTCATAACCCCAGAGATAATCATGAACACTCAGCTGCAACATCGGCTTAGAATTGAATTTTTTGGTCAAAGCATTCACAGCCATCATAGCGAATATAGAGTAAGCAGACGCCGCAGACATCACACCCAAGTAGGGTATATTCGGCGCGATTATCTTATCGATCGTCGGATCACCCACAGAACGTTCACGTATAAATCGCACTGTACGTTGTGGCGTGTAAGTGACGGTTTTGTTGTCGTTAAATAAGACATTTTGGTTCTCCAACACCTCCTGGTACACATACGGACCCACCTCCACCAACTTCAGCTTGCTGTCCTGTCCGCTTATGAACGCTTCCACATTGGTGACATTGAACATGTACACGCTGATGAACACTTCGAGCGGTGGCTTCAGCCACAAATTATACAGCAGCGTGCCGGTTTTCAGGGTCAATTGCTGCAAATAAGAATATATCCGCAAATTTGTTAATTGCATATAAAAGCTTGTAATGGAGAATAAAGGCAGAGAATGCTTGCCACTAATTGAGCTGTTATTGTGATAATTTTTGTATATTTCTTATTTTTATTTTTGTTTTTATTATGATTATGTAGTATACTTCACTTACATTATCAATTAGCAGCTGCAGTGGATCAATCGCGATCATCAGAACCGCCACAATTATCAGCGCAATGCCAACACTCGATAATTTGAGTATCCCTGAAATGAAGTGGAAAGGCAAATTTTAATATATTCTAGAGTTTAAAGTTTTACACTAATTTTGATTGAGTTTAATTATGACTACTTATTTAATTGCAGTTGTCAGGAGTCTTCCCGGCTTGCAATAAAAGGATTGTTAATAAAATTTATAGATTATTTAATGTGTGAAAAAAGGGTGATTAAAAGTGTGGAAATACATATATTTGAAATAGCTTGTTTTCTATAAAAGTAAAGTTGTAAGAAAGAAATTTTTCACCACTTTTCATAGTTAGACTCCATTATCGAAATATTTGCTTTCGAGTTTCGAAATTAATCTTATTGGAATCTTCATTATTAGTAACAGTATGCAAGTTCCTTCGTTTTCCTCGCATTTCAATGGTGTATAGCATTTTTCGATCAAGTTTATATTAGAAATGTTATAAAGTTATAAGTTAAGGTTTCTTGGGTATACTTTTTTTCCGAAGTTTCCATTTTGACCATTCAATTTCCAGTTTTTTGAATAATTTACATTACCACTGTTTATCTTAAAATATCTCTTTTATCTTCTGAGGCATGGGAGGTCTAAATAATATTTTTATCTCCCTTCCTGCCTTGCTTAAACGCTGGAATGCAAAATATTTGACACATGCAACAACTATGACAGCGACCATGACAATGAAATTCACCACAAGAGATTGGACTATTGCAATTAAGAGTCCAAAGATCGAGCAAAACTGGTTTGCTAATTAAATGTAAAAAAAATTATGTAGCCACACCAATTTACACAAAAATTAAAAATATTCACAAATTAAGCAAAAATAAAAACAAGTAAAATAAAAAACTACAAAAAAAAACTGAAATTTAAATATAAATCGCCATTGATACGAAATGAACTAAGGATAAAATAATAAAAACAGTACAAACAACGTCTATTGATGCGAAACAATCGCTAAACGTCACCTGCAACAATAGCAAATAAAGTAAATAAATTAGACTGCAACAACAATAGCAATAATGCGACAAGCAGCACGGGTAAGCACGGGTAAGCAAGCCAGAGCATTGAACCGAGCCACTACTCGCATTGTACCCGCACATTATTTGCCTATATGCATACAGAAAGTATTGTGTGATGTGTGTATGAATGGAAATACGCACTGGTTGCTCTGTACATATGTATGTATGTGTGCATGTGTGTATAAACGGCTAAGCGATGTCAGCAACACCGATCGAGGGTACATGATAGCGCCAACAATGGCCGTAACAATGGCTATTAGAGCATTGGCAACGGCAGCAACAACAGCAAAAACGCATTAAACATCGAACAAGCAACAATCATTGCTGCCGCTGGCTTTCCGATTGTCAGACAAACGACAGCATCGCCGCCGTCAGCATCGCAGTTTGTCTCGCAAATCCATTACGGCGAATGCAAGTAGCGGATTAATGAAATTGAATAACAACCTCGCTGCAACAAGCACAACCAAAGCACCAACAATTAGCGCTCGTAATTAGCGAAAAATTAGCAAGATATACAAGTACAATGATTAATTGGCGACCGTTGTTGTTGTTGGGAACTATTTTCTAAATATCTTTTAAGTATTTCGCTATGTGACACCTTCGAAGCAAGAAATTTTTCATACAAAAGTAGTGTGTGTGAATTTCTATTGCGGAGTGCTTGAACTGAGAAATTAGTTTGAAGCTAATTGAAATCTAATGGAAAATTATCGAACTAAATGTTTTCAATATCGGTACTATATTTTTAGAAACTGACCTTTTGGTCTCCACTTCTGTACTTTTTCAAAACGCGAAAGGTCCATCAAAACCTGAAGTTTAACAAGTGAAGTGTTTTAATACAAAATTTTAAATGGTGTTAACTAAAGAGCCACCATCACAGTTTGATAACCTCTCTGTGTTCCAAGTGCGGTACTAACTTCGCACTTGCATTAAAAGAATCACTTTTGGGAAAAGCAATCGTTACTGTTGACTGAACAAATATTCAATGACAAATAACGGGTTTTTGAATAGGAACACAACAAAAGTACAGGAATAGATAGGGACACCAAACGACGCCATATTTTCCCCGCTCTTTTGGTATTTCTCTTCAATAAGCTATGCCATTTTATCATGCAGAGATATAAGATCCAACAATGAGTCGAAATTATTAAAATTTACTACCGAAATTCGAAGTCAGTGACCTCAACTTTAAGAGCGCTACGTCCAATTCATGCTACTCATAATCGTCCTGTCAGATCAACAATTTTAATCCACAGCCACAGTACAAAATGTTCTCGTACCAGTGAGACAAAGAAGCGTCCGTAGTGTCGAGAATATTGCTGCCGCTAGCGCATCAATTTAGGAAGCCTCGAATCAGGCTCTCACACGTCGTTCTCAAGCGTAGGGCTTTTCTGTGACGTCGTTGTGGCGGATCGTTGTTTGTACGTGAATTGGGCAACAACTTGAAAATAATCTGGATTTTCATCGAAAAATCATCTTCAACGATGAGGCTCATTTCTGCCTGAATAGCTTCGTCCATAAGCAAATTATGCTTTATTGGTCGGGCAGCACGTACTCCATGAGTCACAATTGCATCCCGAAAAAATTACGGTTTGGTGCAGTTTAAGGACCGGCGCCGTCATTGGACCGTACTTCTGCCGTGAAGATCAAGACTGGGACGTTACTGTGAATTTGAATCGCTACTGCTCAATGATAACCAAATATTTTTGACACAAATTGGATGATATGGACTTGGACAATAGGTTGTTCCAACAGGACGGCGCCACAAGCCGCACAATCAATAAAGACATATTTGACTTAACTGAATTTAGATAATGCGCAATTACTATTTGTATGAAAAAGTTTATTGAAAGCGCTGAACGTTAAAATTATGCAAGATTAAGATATTTACTCCACACATAAAAATATTCTTAATAAGAATGAATAAAACAAAACAATGTTTGAGCAACACTAAAATTACAGCTAATTTTTCAAAGTCTGTCGATAACCTTCAGCAGCCAATCAAGAATCTGCCAAACGGTTAAAGAACTTTATAATTGTTTACAACGTTTAAAACTTAGCGATGCTAAAGGGTTTCAACACATTTCTATTTAATAAACATTGCTGCTTAGCGCTAAAAACAATCAAAGTAATGTACAAATACACAAATGTAAATATATGTATATGTGTGGCATGTATGTATATATGTGCGAAAGCATAAATAAACGTGATCAGTTTCAGCTTGGTTTATTTGCACCTTCGCGGGTTGATTGGCTTGCGGCAGAAAGTTCCTTGAACATGACACCGTGATGTATCGTAAAGTTATTCCTCAATATTTGAATTTAACTATTCACTTGTCGGCTAAGTCAGAAAATAAATAAATAAAGTAAACACACGACAGCTAGTTCAGCATATTGTTGTAAATATTTTATTTTAATTTTTATTTTGTTATTGTAACTTCAAAGCAACTGTGGACAAAGCGGTCATTGTGGTCAGCGAACAGGTAAGCCAGTTTCTTGCTCATATTTTGGCGGGAACAATGGTAATTTAGTTTCAAGTATGTTTCATATAAAGAAAAAGCCGTGAACTATTCCCTGAATTGGTCAATGAAAAAACGTCCATAAATATCAAAATTTCATATACGTACGAGTATGTGCTCCAAATTAGAGCAGTTCAGCTGCTTAAATGCTGTAATTCAATGCATCCGTGCGACAGTTAAAACCTACCGTAGCGCGTAATAAAATTGCAGCATTCGTAGAATCTGTATTGAGTTGGAGAGAAATATTTACTAATATCAACATATTTAGCGAGTATTAAGTCTAAATTTATATATAATAATATTGGGTCTTTAACTTTATTCGTGAGTTATTTTTATTTGAACGTTTTTTATAAAAAAAAAATTGTTAATTAATATTATTCAAAGCATTGCCTATCTGAAGTTATAAAATTTTTCCATCTTTCTCACAACTTGCGGATTCCATGCCAAACGAACTGCCCCGACTTGACAGTCAGGAATGAATTATGCCAATATTTGCTACCCTGATTTGATGTGAGGCGTATTCCAGTGAAATCACTCTACATAGTAGTCAGAAGAGGCAAGGCCTGGACCATAAGGCGGATGAAGCAAAACTTTTCAGTCGCTCTTTTCCAAATTGTTACTAACCAGTCCGACAACTTGAGGCCGAGCTTGTTAATGATTGAAAATTATTGGCTCGTGTCTAGTTTCAAATTCCGGGAGTTTGGTGGCAATCAATCGCTTCAATTTTATGAATGGTTGCCGCTAGCACTCCCGATTAATCATTTCACTCGTTTTTATAAACCCATAGTACAACACTCCCTTCTGATCCCACCAACTAGAGGCCTTTGAGTCATGCATATTTGACTTTGCCGTTCATTTAACTTTTTGGGCAGGTCTCACATATGAATTTTTTGTATTTAGGGTTATCGTAATGAATCCATTATTCATCACCACTTGCAATCCGAGACAAAAACAACTTTTTTTTTTTGATATTATTCTTGACATCAAAAATCGTCTTTCAAAGTTTCTTGGCTTCAATTGAGATTTATTTTGGATATATAATTTCCTTGCTTTTGAATATATCCAGTTGCTTGCAAATCTTTTAAAGTAGCTGCTTGAGTGGCTGCCAAAGATTCTAAGAGTTTATTCCTTTTGTTTAGCAATAACCTTCATCTAGTAATGCTTTCAGTTTTTCATGGTCAAAACATTTTGTGACTCAGGCTAGAAACCTCTTTTAGAACGAACGCTCAGAAGCGGACTGAAGCATGTTCCCATAGACATTCACTAAAATACGATGAATTTAGGCTAAGATTTTCTTCATATGAAAACAACAAAGAAGAAAATCAATTTTAAGTACAAAGTTCGACATATTACCAAACCCTGAAATTAAATACCACGATATTCCAGCAGGGATTGATTATTAATGAAACATGACACCTAACAACACTAGAAACTCCCTGGACTAAACACATGAAAATATAAGTTATAACTACTTTCTGTAAACCTTTAAAGCTGCAAAACATAATTATCATTTTCAGTGTTGCACTTTCTAAGCACAACACTGTAAACAATCCGGTACATAATGTATACATGTCGACATATTGCAGACATCACTGACTGAATTTTGAAGCTAAGAAAATTATGCGTGCACATACATATAAATGTTTACTCTTGCTAAGTAACTGCTGTCTGTCTGTATTTATCTGCTTACATATATACATATAGATATGTATACACACATATACGTACATATGTATGTTGTAAGCGTAATTTTACGATGCGGATGCGACTGAGCTGCAACAAAAGCGCATTCAAAGATTTTTGACAATGAACTGCTTTTCGACAATGAAACACTTGATTGTTGATTGTGGCTATGTGACAAGCAAAGGCCAGCAATGCACGCCCAAAATAAATATTTATGCACACAAATTGGTTTTCATGTTAACTTGTGCAGCGGCCGTAAAGCAGCAAATCGAAACAATGAAAAGGGTTAAGACAATATTCGGATGCAATGAAAATCATGAATGAGTCAAAAGTTCACGCTGTAGAATGTAGTAGACTAAACAAAGCATCAGCTTAGCCCTTCAAGTATAATTGACCTTATGAATGTCCCGTGAATTTTCGCACCATATAGTTAACACTCAAAATGTTAATGAATGATATTTTTATACAAAAATCCGTTATTGCCTTGGGCTGAGGTTACTTCTCATCTCCTGAAAGTGATGGTAAGAAATCTAGGTTTATTCCTCGATTTGTGCAGCCCTAGCGCCTACAAAGAATTACATGTCGTATTTTGCAAAAACAAGATCTGTTAATTGGAGCTGCTTAGATCCCGCACGATAGTTCCAAGTTTACTTTGATTATGATCTATTTAGAGTAAAGCAAATGAAGTTCTAAGAACCACGTGTTCCATATAGATTTATTTATTTTTTTTGCTTCCAGCAATGATTTAAAATTAATTTCGAAATCTTCCTGACACATACCAAAAATTGGAGAAGAATTCAGGATAAAATCTAGCAAGCTAAGAAAAGTATAATTAAATTAAGTCCTATCTAGTTCTATCCAGTTAAAATTTCAATAAAATCCAAATAAAAACTTTTAGGAAGAGCCTCGAAATCTTCGTAAACTCTTTTAGTTCTTTCATCAAAATGCAAAATAAAAACAGTTCTTGAAGCTTTGTCGTTAAATTCTCCAATAAGCTCACTTACTCTAAATTCGTCTCCACTTTCTTTCTCATTAGTCACACAGTAAAGTTTGCGATCAAGATCGCTCTGCACAACATTTTTCCTTTTCTCCTCTTCAATTGTAGCATGACTCATTCCGACTCCGACAAGTAGAACTTGCGGCACAAAGTGGTTTTGAAACTCGCGATAAAGTTATCAATAAATAATCCCTTACATGCTCTAAATAAGCTTCCGTGTACAACAAAATTAATTAAGTTAAAACTTGAAAAGAATTGTAGTAAACACTGATTACCGAACAAGTTCTGTAGAAACCAAACTGGGATAACCCAAATGCTTACGCAATCTGTATGCAAAACTTTCCATTTAAAAAAAGACATAAACCCATGCAAGAATTTTTATTGCGACAGCTCCTTTAGTGAAGAGACAAAATGCGTAATTCCAGTTGAGTAAATATGTACGTTTGTGAAGAGCACCCTTTATGCCTTGCCTTTTAATCGTTTCTTGCCATTTTCGCTTCAATGAAGTTCAAGTTCATAGCAAATTGCGAGGCCTTTTTTGCCTTCGCATGTGAACTCTGTGTTGTTGTGCGCGCTGTGATTACCTGCGCTGTCGTTGGCATGCGTGCAGCATCCGCTTGAATGGCTTCGTTTCGTTTTGATAAAGGTGAGCGAAGCATAATAATGTAATCGAAGTATCAGCGGCGAAGAGCGGTGCATTCGCAACCGGAAAAGATCACGTTTTTGATAAATCGAAGTATTCCAGTAAGGGAATCACAAGAAATTAAAGTAAAGGCAGTTAAGACATTGGTTGACCCAGCACTGTTGAATTCAAGAACAATGATTTGTAGTGACAACAACAACCATGAAATTACGCACAGACCAGAATTATATAATCTCGAGCATATGCCCGTATTTAGGCAACCGCTCAAGGAAAATGCCACGCCCATATTTGTGCAATTTTCAGTGGATATGGCGTACAGTGTCGGCAAGTCAAATTTTTCACGTTTACGTTTTCTTTAAATATAACTACTTGTGTGCATATATTTTGGGTAAATTTTTGCGAAAAACAAAATAAAAATTCTTGTTACTTATAACCAACTTGACCCACTTGCTGTCTTTTGCTGTTGTTTTTGCTTATGGCTAAAGTAAGCAGATGAATTCGGCGCATTGCATGTGGCTGCGGACTAGCTGGCGAAGCTAAAGTCACTGAGGCTTTGATCTTGGCAGTGACAGTGAGTGTCAAGCTGCGGTTTCCGACAGCCGGCGAACGCGAAAAATGAAACTTTAACATGTACACAATATATGTATGTATGTATTTATGTATGTGCGAAGTAAATATGAGACAAATTTGAGTAGAGGTTAAAATATTCAAATTTCCGTTTTCGTTTTTTCCCTTTCTTTTTTTGTTTGCTTTATTTATGCGTTTTTTTCTTGTTGCTAAATTGTTGTTGTTTGCAAATTGGTCTTTGATTGGATTTTTATAGATGCGATTTCTGCCACCTTCAGCTAGCACTTCCGCAAAAGACGCATGCCAACCGAAGAGTTACTGGTCTGCGGTATTGCCACGCGGCTACGCGAGGAATGCAGAACTTGCATTTGGTAAAGAATGCAAAATAAAAAAATAAAATCGACGAAAACAAAATTGAATTTTATTCAAACGCGTGCGTCACAGTGCACCTCAGCTAAAGCTAGCAAATTAAACAACGGAATTAATTAATAAAATCAAAATCTGGTTTGCTGAAGTCGCATTTTACAGTAACTCAAATAATTGCTCATACTTTTTCGTCGTTAGTTATGTGTATTTGTCATGAAACCGTTCTTCTATTATCTAATTACTTCAAATTTATGAAGCATACATCATGGTAAGTGGTTATCAGGTCCCCGCAAGGCTATGATGCTGAACCCAAACAACATGTCGTTTTTGAATGCGCACAACCCTCTCAATAAGGTCTCCTGCGGCTGGTCAGTACAGCATATTTCAGCAGAGAACGTCTCACAGATAAGTTTTTATTGTTTTAAAATCTAAATTAGAATAAAATCTCAAGGCTTGATCTTAAAGATGGAATAAATAAAGAAAAGTGCTTCGTAATAAAATTAAAAAAAAATCTTTATTTGCAATTAAGACTGTTTTGATAGCACAAAATAAGCGCCTTATGAAAGTTAAATTTAGAAAATTGATTAGAAGGTGATAGATGACCCAAAATACCAGCTCAATAACGACAGATGAGGAAATATAGCTGGTGACAGCTGATTTGCTGAATAAGGCATTTGTACCTTATAATTAAATACCATCAAAAGGGTGATGGTCTCTCATCCGAGACTGTTTTCTATTTTTCATTGGGAGTGTTTTTTACATGGCGAGTCTCAAACCCAACACACAACCCAGGGGAGGATGTTTCGTCTTCGCACATGGTCTAAAACCGAAAGTCGTGAGCTGCTGGAGTCATATGTAAAAGAATCGGTTCTGGCCACTCCAAAGTGAATGGCGCTAGAAGTATTAAATACCATATAATGCTAAAACAAATAATTTTAAATATTAAAAACTAGTATCCGTTATATTGGGTAGTCGAAAAAGTCTTTGTCAATAGATGTCCAGTGCTACCAATCACATTATGTCATACCATGTAGTGTTGGAAAGGTGAGATTTAAAGCTTCATTTAAAGCTCCACATCTGAAGCGAATGGTAACAGGAGACGAAAAGTGAATCCAATCATCCACTAAGACTTGCTCCAGCCTGGTCGAACGATTGATTCTACATTTTACTGTCAACAAATGATGAGATTGAAGTAAGCAAAAAACAAAAAAACGGTCAGAACTGATCAACAAAAAGGGTTTCGTGTTCCATTAGGACAACGCTAGACCACACACATCTTTTATGACTCGGAAAACTGGGAGAGCTTGACTGAGACCAAAGTGGTACATATTTGGTTCAGTAAAGTTCATAATAAATATAAAAAAAAAGTTTGATTAAAAATACGAAAAGACTTTTTCGACTGCCCAATAAAATTATATTAATGACATGATTTAAAATATATTTTTTTCTTTCATTGGGTCATTGTTATGTAAATGTTAAATGAAATTCACTGACAGAAGCCGCCGGCGATTAGAATAACCAAAACTTGTATAAAATTTTTAGTGTTTATTATTCAAAATTAATTTAAATACGCTTCGATATTCTCACTAATTAATATAAACTAGTTGTAACATTTATTTTTAGTATTTTTCAAAGTTCAAGGCTGGCGAACTTTAAAAACCATAACGCGCCTTTCTCGTACTATTCAACATTTATGGGGATGCCAGATTTTGAAAACAATATCTTCTCAAAGAAGAGTTATGAGTAGTTAGAGAGGACTTGGTATAATATTTTATGGAGAATCCTTAAGTTTTCATTTATTTGTTGACCCAACAGTTGGAAAACAATTTCCGATAAAATGTCTTCAAACCGACGCAACATTGATCCGAAATATTATGTTCCACAAACTCTCCGCGAGAGATGCGAGGACTTTGAGAGAGCAGATGTGTGTTTACAGAAGATTAATGGTTATACGAATGGACGAATGGAAACTGTAATATTAAGGGGATGACAGAAGATATGTAATTTTCAATGATATTCTTGGCACAATCAATGTATAAGACTTTTAGAACCTGGGTCCTTTAAATATATTTTTAGAAGAGTTACTCATAACTTAAAATTCTCTAAATAGTAGCGTAATGATAAAATCTTCGGTATTAAATTAATACTATTTTTAATGCTATTTATTATATAGAATTTAAAATATATTCTTTCAAACTTTATCACATAAATTTTCTTGTTTATAAGTCAAGGTTTTCTATTCTTGCAAGAGCGGTAAACTGACAGTACTATAGACTTCTAATGTCATGCATTCGCTTCATTCAAATGCTCGAATTCTAAACTAAAAACGACACACTTTTTTTAATTGATAATAATAACCAACAGAGTTCACCGAAATTCCAACCTACGTCGTTTCAAAGTTTCAAAGTTTCAAATGTCAGTTATTAACAAGTTAGCAATTAATTGCTCAAACTCAAACTCAAATGCAAACTCGACGAAAGACCAAATTAAGTATCTCATGAATTTGATTTCATTTATAGACAAAATCCGGAAAAGTTTCATGCAAGTATTGCACAAATACCTGTAATTACTAATGCAGACTGACAAAATTGCAGTCTATTTCTGTAATCGTGAACGGACAATGAACGAGCGTGTGTGTCTGTGAGCGCATGTGGCAACTGTGGCGATCACTCGAAAAAGTTGTTTATGCGCCGTGATCGCTGTGACAGTAATCATACGACAATCTAATGCTTAAGCGAAACTTAGCGCCACGTTCGAACCACACTACCATAGCTTTATTCTAAAGTTAAACGCTCGTATCATGCGCACAAAATCTTAAGAAAACACGTTCACAAAGCGGCAGCTACAACAGGTGATCTTCATCAAGGCTTACAATGTATGCAGCTCTCTCACTCTCTTGCTGGCATTTTGGGTTCTCCGCAGTGGGTTATTGTCGCTTAGTTTGGCCTGTTGCCACGTGCGGTTTGTTTACATTGATGTCGATAGATGCTCGTATCAACGGCGCAGGCGCACGCTTTGTTGTAAGAGCAGCCACATATTCGCAGTTTGATACAGAGTTAATTGGTGATGAAGTATGTTGCCGTATTGCGTTAGTACGACAAACCGGTAAACATATGTTATAAATGTTGTACAGAAACCGTTTTGTGACAGTAACCGATTTGTATTTAATTATAATTTTTTTCCTTTTGTTTTGAGAACGCCTTTGTTATCAACCTGTGTATGTTTGTAACACGTTGGACGATATACAATATGTTCATTTGGTCACGTCCGTTTAGTGAAATAGTGAATTCCGTAACAATGTAAAGCGTGTTTTCTGTAAATTGCATAATTTATATCTTGTTGTTAACTGTAGTCTGTAATTTTAAACCTGGCAGACCTTGAACGGATTTATTAATTTTTACCAAAGCACATTTACATAGTTGCTAAGTGACTGTGGTTCTGTATAAGGTTACCTAGTTAAGCTACCTTCTCGGCGCAGACAAACTGGCAACATGTTTTGCCAACAGAACTTCCCAAAGAAGTTTGTCATATTCAAATAGAGAATATAGTTAATCAATTTGTTGTTTTCGTGCTGCTCTTTATTAATCATTTTTCAATTGAAAGCTAATATATTTGGCAAATTTAAATGTCATGTCAATTTCGTATACATGTACCAACCACTGAAAGAGAATAATTCTTGATTTTAATCAAAAGATTATCTTAATGAATTATTTTCTTATCTATCCATCTATCTAATTTTCTAATCAATAGGATCTCATATTCCACAGAACCAGTTAAGAATCTGTGCAAATATTTAAAATCTATCCAAAATACAACAACAAAGGCGAACTAAAATCTCATAAAATATTTAAATTTGTAATGATTAAAACAAGCTCCTTTCATTCTTCGCTAATTGCTAATGTAAATAGCTTGCACGCTTCAAACTCATAAAAACTACACATCGTGAGATAACTGAGCTCGCATAATGGCCTTTCCTAACAAATATCTGTCGCGCTGTCTTCTCCCGACTAGATCAAACTGACTCGGTGAGTAATAGAAACAACGAGTAAAGTACATATTTGCCAAAATATAATGTATAAAACATTAACTTCCGTTGCACTGACGCTATAATACCCTTCATAAATACAAAAGTTGTCTTTCAAGAACTGGATTTGGATCGATTTGTTTGTACACAATAATCCAAGCCAAATTTCTTGAAGATATCTTGCAAAAAGAAAAAGTTTATGGTGCTTGACAAATCAGACAAATGTTAGAGAGATGGATGGCAAGAGAGCTCGACATCTCTCGCGTTCATTATAATTGCCGATGACTCATGGGTTAATGAGTTTGTCAAGCAAACAAGGCAACAATCATCGGAATGAAGAGGAAAAACTAGTCGAAACCAAAAAAACCAAACCAAAACCTCAAAAACCAAGGTGCCCATTGTTTTTTTTTTCGATATTCGTCGTTTGGTATATCATGAATTTGACAGACGTCATTAAGGAGTTCTATTTGGCCGTGTTGTGGCGTTTGTGTGAGAACATCTGTCCAAAACGGCCGGAATTGTGGAAGAAGAATTCAGGGATATTCACCGTGTTGGGCTCAGTGGGATTTGCAAATTTCATGAGAATTTTTATACAGGGTATAACAAACTGAAGAGAGCAAAAATTGAGAGCGTAAGAAGCAGAGAGAGAGCTGCATGTTTTTGAGAGTAGAAATGAACTGCTGCCATATTCGGAAACAACTGTTAAATACATGAGTAAATAAGTAATGATTGAGGCATTTGTTTAACTTTGTACATTTTAATAGTTTTGAATTCTTCAAATAAAGAATATATGTTTATATATCGTATATATAAGTACATGTTCATTATTTGGCTATTACTGAGAGTAACCTATTAAATTTTCCCATTCTTCTCCGTGATAGCTAGCCGCTGCTTTGACTTCAGAGACAAACCTAATGTTTCGAAGCGGAATTTCAGATAAATTTCAAAACAGTTTGATGTGAAGGCTGTTCCTTCGATAGATTGAGAATAATCTGTCAAAAATTCTAAAAGAATTACCGTTTTGAAATTTAAGTTACAGATACTTTTTATTCGTTGGAACTGTTATGCCAGACTTTGAGGACTTCTTAATTAAAGCAAAATAATCTTTCATCATAAAAACTATTAAGATAGCAATTCTTCAATTCTCTAAGCAATTCTTTCACTTCACAAAAGTCACATTTTTATTAAAAAAATTGTATTTTATTTATTTAAAAAATAATAATTTTTTGAAACAGCTTGTACAAGTATATTGAATTTCTGTCAAAATTTTTTAATTTCATTGTTATAATTTTACAGTTACTAATAATGTTCCAAAATTGTATAGATTGCAATGAAAATAGTACATTCTTGTATACCATAAATGAATCCACAATATTAAAAAAAAAATTATCACCAACTGAGCGTAATAATTTGTTCGTCACTGTACATTTGAAGTGAACTTTCAAGCGCTAAAAATATTTATGCATGTTTAATTTAAAGCAAATTATAAATAAATTTACGATGCAAAAAACTTCGTTAGATAACAGTTCAAAGCTTCTAGCTAATGAAGGAATGTGGCCAAAAGCAGTCTTTATTAAGAGCACACGAGTTTTACTCCTAAAACCTCATAATGGCACTAATTTTAGTATACAAATTCCCACAATCGTTAAAACACTGCCTTTTTTGTTGTATTCGCAAGCAATTTATGCAGAAAAGTCTTCGAGCTTATAATAAATGTAAATAAAAAATTAAATTAGTGCTGAGCAAAAGCATGCACACATACATACATGCGCGTTTGAGAAACATATTTTATATTTCATTAACGCTGACAAGTTTTGCGCGAAACACGCTTATGAAAATCAAGCCAAGCGGGCAGCGGGTGATTAAATAAAAAGTTAAACAACAGCAATTTAAATAAGAAGATCAGTTCTGATCGGCAAAAAGCAAAAAAAAATATAACTTTAGTTTTTAATTGCAATATTCAAATACAAATAGCGAAGATTTGTTGGGTCCGTGGCTTTCATCCACAGATTCGTATATTTATCTACGATCTACGCATATGTTCCTTAAAATGTAAATATACCAATGCGAATTTCCCATTAACCCTTAATTTATGCTAGTATGCTAATTCGCGTGAAATTATTTACACAAATGGAACGGGGGTTTTTAAAGCACTTACGGGTCGCCAAGCATAAGAGCAAAAGTTTTGCTTAACAACTTTTTTATGAATGCGAAATTTTTCAAATATTAAATTTGTGCGTATGGCATTTAGGTATGATTACCACTCATACGCCCGGCGGGACCAAATAAGAACTACGTATTCTCAAGTGCTCTCCGCGGTTGAAAAAGAGTGATCACCTTATATCTAAGCCAATTGGATTAATAAAAGGTAATGCCATATACCTAATGCTATGAAGCGCTATGGCATACCAGTTAAGTTAATGTTCCGAAATTGTGAATATCCGAGGAAATTCCCTGACAAAAGCTAGAGCGTCGTAAATTTACACAAAATACTATCAAATTGGCTTGATTATTGATGAACAAACACCTGTTCATTACTCTCCCTGCACCATTTCCCTCACATGTAACCACGAAGAACAGCACTTTGGCCAGCGTCTGCGCATGCGCCCCCACTTTGCTTTGCCACAATCAGCTAATTTGCATAATATTTGGCGCTCAGACGTATTAACTGCCATTTGACTCGCGAACGTGATAAATTTGCAAATCATTTCAATTTGCTTTTGGTGTTATTCAATTGCCATATAATCACTTGTTGGCTACATTTTTGTTATTGTTTCGCTGATCTGCTTTAGCACGCAGCTATTTGCTCTATTTACTCTAAGTGCTGCTTCTTCTTGCCCTCCACTTCATTCTCTACTGGCCTCAGTTGGACTCTAGCTTCTGCCTATTGATCTGCTCGGTTTCAGTTTCATTGGTTTTCAATAGCTTTGGGGTTTTTTTCGATAATTTTTTTCGCATAACTTCGTTGTTGTTTTTATAATTCGTAGGTGCTGAATCATCATATTTTTGCTAGTTTTGTGTGCTTTTCACTTAGATACCGAAAATATCGTGCATTTTTTTAACTTTTTCTCTCGTTATTTTCGCTTTATGCTCGCTTTGATAGCGTGGTCAACCTAGCGCCTGCCTAGCGGCCCTCTAGCATTGTTTGTAAACAATCGCGCACAGACAAATGCTCACTACTGTATCGACACGCATACACGCAGGCACATTTATGCATAGTTGTGTTGGAGCTGAGCTTATTGCTTTGTTATCAAATCAGGTTTTTTATCTTCTACGGTCAAATTTCGGTTGGTGTGCTCCATGACCTTGGCTTTAATGTGTTGACATGTCTTATATGTACGTATATTTAGTTTGTAGTATTTGTCATTATTTAAAATATAACCTGCGTACTTTTTAAAAGCAAATAAGTATTTTAGTTGAAATAACGGTACAGCTTTTATATTTCTTGTAAGATCAGTTGCAACCTACACTAAAAAATTGGGTTTATTTTTGAATTTATTAAAAAAAAAATATTTAAAATTGACAACTCAAAATGTACATTTGTTGGAATAAAAACTAAAACCAAACATTTATAAATTCAATTCTTAAAGCTTCAGCTTCAACATGGCTACTTATTTTGAGGCTCTATGTTACAATGCTGTACTTACGGCCACTTCTGGATCCTGCTGCAAAAAGCTTCATCTTTTTTATTGTATTATCTCACTAATTTATAAAAATCAGCTGGTAAACCCCGATTAATCGCTTTGTTTCCGTGTTCCGTAAATTTACTTTGAATTGTTGCTTATACGTTTCAGTTTTTTTTATTTTCTTTTTTTATGAATAATTAAAATTATCTAGTTTCATAAAGTTGTAGCAATTTTTTCTCTTTTTGTTTAAAATAAATTATGAATTGATAGTACGAGTTCCATAATGTCACGACTGCTTAATAAAATCAAACGACTATGCTGTGGGCACTTCCTTACTGTTAGCTTCTTATCTAATTTATCGAAATAAATAATCACCGCAATCAACCGCACCTCAAATGAATAACGGCTTCGTGAACCACCGAAATATTTTTGACACTTCTCATTAAACAAAAAAATATTTAAGTTCTTCACAAACCAAATGTTAGTGTACACGCCTATTTTTCGCTCTATACCGGAAGTGCTTGAGTTGTAGTTAATTTTTATATATATTTATTGTTGACATTAACAGTTCTCATATATTTGAAAAATTTCCATTTGTTCACATATAGGTGTTGGCGTTCACTGCACTTGTTCTTCTTCTTCTACCCTTCGTTTTCTCATTCGTTAGATTTGCGCACGCGCCCAGCACTTCTTAGCTTATCAAAATCTTGCGGCTAAATGCGAATCTCATAGTTGCAACTTGACCCTTTATATCGACTCTAGCCGAATGCCAAAAATAAAAGATCGCCAGCAACACGTTTCAGATTCGACGACGCCGACTTCCACATACGACTATACGACTGCTTTTGAAGCCGCAGAGCCAACAGCAACATAACTAGAAGTAGAAGCCAAACCGCCACCGCAGCAGCCAGCCGCCGAAAATCACAAAAACAAAGCGCAAGTCGCATATACATATGTACATAGCTAAAGGAGCGCTCGGTATCTGTAGACTAAGCGCGAGCGTGAAAAAAGCTAAAAATAAATGCCTTAATTCAGCATCAGTGTTGAAACGCCTAAACTAAGCAAATCAAAGAAAAAGCAAAAACACAAAAAAATACGAATTTCAAACATACTTTGAAACGTTGCAGTCATTTCAACCGGTCCAGTTGACTTCTCAATTTTCGGCTTTCTTGTGCATTTTCCGACGGTCAACTTGAGCTCGCTTGCAGTCTAGTCCCCTATTGCTCAAAGCTGCATCCAATCTTTCGATTTGTTGACATTAATTTTCCGATTTTGATCAGCTATAGTTTTGGATTTTTTGTTGTTGGATTTTGTTAACACTCGCATATTTGCTTGCTTGCCTCTTTCTGCACGCTCAAACTGCTGTTCGATGCTCTTAATGCAAGAGAGGTTTTAATTTCGATCATTTGCTCACTTAAGACGCTGCTAAATTTGCTGCATGTTGGCAATAATGATTTTTGGATTGTGTAGTTTTTATTGATTTATCAAAACAAAGATAAAGCTTTTGTTATCTCTCCGAGTATGGATCTTATTGCCATGCTTCATTTCTAGCGAAAACAAAGAAAAAAAGACAAATAACAAGAAAAAACTTTAACTTCAGCTGCACCAAGGCTTTAAAATCCTTCAAGCGTAAAAAAAGATCTGTATCTTGACTTTGAGAGTACAGTTTGTATGACAGATGTATGCTATAGTGGTCCGTTCTGAACATTATAAAAAAATATTTAAGCTTTGCTTTGGACAATAATCTACGCCAAATTTCATGCCGATATCTTATCAAATAAAAAGATTATGATGGACTATGATAGCGTCTACAAATTTTCAGATCGATATCTCAAGAACCGAGGAATTAGTTCGCATTTATACAGTCGGACGAATTGCTAGACGGACTGGCGAACATGCCTATATCAACTCTCTTCATAATACTGATGGCTTATATATATATTTTATAAGGTTTCCTTCCTGTACAATGTATACAAATATCTATCCTTCACTGCTCCACAGAGAATCTTGTTTTCCTGCATTCCATTAGGATGTTTGGCAGGCACTGTGTAAGAAAATACACTGTCATATGGAACAAATATTATTTTTTTTTTTTGCAAAAGTGAAAAATTTTCGGAACAAAACTGCGAACATAATATTTAAACTCAAAAGTCAAAATTAAATTTAAATTTTTTACATGTACATATGTATATGTATACTAGTACACTTAGATTTTGGCTATTTAAAAACAAATCTTCAGTGCCTACGTGACTACTTTCGAGCATGCTAATCCTAAACAACAGTCGTTATATTTAAAGTTGGTCGCTCCTCCAACACGGGACACCAGAGACCACAAAAACATGTTGTTGTTGTAATGATCGTAATATGAGCTTCGCACGTCACGAGCAGGTAATATAAAGAACAGCATACATGTACATACGTATGGAATCATTGTTCGCTAGATGGCCCATTAGAACCTGACTTCTGGATCAGTTTTAAGAAGCAAAAAAGTTTTTAGAACGAAAGTGACAATTAAAAATTGCAAATTCGCAAAATAAAATCGCAACTTTGCTGTAATGAGTGCAGACGATTATCTTAATTGCTGTTTCATTAATTATTTTGTTGAAAAATGCTGGACTAATTCTAATGGAGTTCACTTTAGATGATGGATTCCACACTGCGGTGAGTTGCTAATGCGTTCTAAGTAGTTTTTCTTATTTAAACAATTTATCTGGCGAAATGAAAAATTGTCCGTTCACATCGAGAGCACTTTCCACTGCATTTAATGGTTGTGTTATTAATTTGCCTATGAGCATATTAACTACGCATTTCTGCTATTATTTAGCTCATGATATTTCTTGTTGAATCAATAACATTACACCAATATATGTACATCTATATCATAACACCTTCCAAGAACATAAAAAAACTAGTGTGAAGTCCAACATAGTAATTTTAGCAGTTAGTTAAAACTAGTGCATGGGCTGTCAAATTGCGTAGGGGACTTTCTGCTCTTAATAGTTGCTTGAACATCTACAATAAATATGCAAACTTTGACATCCGCTTGATAGAGTAAATATAGGGTTATGTATATATGTATGTTAACAATGAGAATAAATAAATAGAAAAATATTCTCATATCTGCAAAATTCATTTGAAAGTCAGTTAGCTTTCGTGAATTCATTAAGTTTGATATATCCAACTTTTGAATCCAACAGATTTTTGTTTCGTGTTCAGCAAACTCGCGCCAGTTTTGGAAGCTTTTTCTTCTCAACACTACATTTAAGCTTCTACAAATGTTAGTCGAGCTTTAACGCTTATATAGTATGTACAAGTCAAGCTGCAAATTGATAAAAGCTTATAGTAGATATTTCTTAACAGTGATTGTTTAACAGAAGCTTTTAAAACAGTCAGAAATTATGTGAAAATGTTATAATAATTTATGTTACTTCAAAAAGGGCTAATTAAAAAAATATGTATACATACAAGATTTTAATACTCTTGCAACATATTGATACAGATTATGATACAGAATACGATACACCCAAAATCCATCGAGTTAGACATAGGGTATATATGTACATATTCAAGTATATAGATGATCAAGGTGATGAGAAAAGTTCAAATCCGAGGGAATAGCTGTTTCAGTAAAAATTTATATTTCTTGATAAAACTTGGTACAAGTGTTTCTTGGCAAAAAAGTGAGGACGTGTTCGTAGATAGACGTAATCGGACCACTGCCATGCCCACTAAACGCCATTACACAAAAATCTAAAAGTGCCAATCTCTCAATAGAGTAAATATTATAAGAACTCCTACGGTGTGATAATGGATGAAATTGGACTATAACGGTAAAGTTAGAAACTAGTAAAAGCTCGGCGATCCTTTACTAAATACGCCAGAGACATTAACTCTTATCTCCTAGATGGTACAAGAGGGCTTTAAAGAAACCGAGTTCAAATTGCCGAGCTATTCAAATACGGCAACGAAAAACTGATGAGGAGAATGCATAAGCTTTTTTGTTGAATGTGATCGGATGAAAGCATGCGCTATGATTGGATTTTAAGTGTGCTTTGCCCAATCCACAAAACAGGAGACCTCACAATCTGCGCCAACCATAGTGGGATAAGTATCCTAAAAATCGCATATAAGTTTCTATCGAGCGTATTGTGAGAAAGATTAAAGCCCACCGTCAACAAACTGATTGGATCTTATCAGTGGAGCTTCAGATCTGGAAGATCAACAACTGGCCAGATATTGATCACGTGCCAAATCTTGGAAAAGTTCCGGAAAAGAGGATTGACACTCACCACCTCTTCGTCGATTTCAAAGCTGCCTTTGACAGCCCAAAAAGGAGCTGCCTTTATGCCGCGATCCCTGAATTTGGTTTCCTGGTTTCCTGCAAAACTAATACGGCTGTGTAAACTGACGTTGAACAATGCCAAAAGTTCCATCAGGATCAGGAAGGAGGTTTTCTGGAGGAAATAATTAAAATAAAATAACAACCGCGCCGGCCACGTTTAAAAAAAGAAGCGAGGCAAATGGGTCTGCTAGTGAACGAGGGTAAAACGAAACATATTTTGTCATCAAACAAACAGTTGTCACACTCGCAACTTGGCTCGCTCGTCACTGTTGACAGTCATAACTTTGAAGTCGTAGATAATTTCGTCTATCTTGGAACCAGGATTAACGCCAACAACAACGTTAGCTTCGAAATCCAATACAGAATAACAATTGCAAAGTAAAGTCCTCTCTCGACGAACAAAAACCAAACTATATAAATTATTCACCATCCACGTCCTTCTATATAGTGCAGAGGCATGGACGATGACAACATCTGCTAAGTCGATTACAAGTCACTCTAGTGGTGTAGAGCACATGGAGTGTCATATATATATTATATCTGATGGAAAAATGTCTAAAAATAATCAAGTAGTTACACTGGTAGGATCATGTTAAGTACTTCCTCAAGACCACACTGTTTGTAATATATGTATTTTCGGGACCACGCAAATCTAACTGATAAATAGGTATGTATATAACAGGAATGTAAATATATATATAACAAAAATAAAAACAATAGTGTGTAATATATGTATACATTAATACAAAACCATTCGTACGTGGATATTTGTTGAATAGCGGTTGGCACCACAATCATTTCCGATAATATGCCAAAGTGACAGCTCCACATTTGGCACGAAGTTTTCAATTGATATTTGTCGCCAGCCAGTTACGTAAGAAGTGAATCAGATCTACTAACAATAGTGACATTTCAATCAAAATCAATATCACTAATAGATTTCGTGTTTCGTCATTTAATTCAATGAAAATGATATACATATATCCGAGCACTTACAAATATCGCTAACCAAACAGCTCTAAAATACAGAAGTTAACCAGTAAGGATGAACTAAACTCGCATTGTAATTTGTGCCAATTAAATATATCCAGATTGTAATCCATTAAAGTGGCATTTTGTATAATTTCGGCGAGCTTATAGTCCAATTTTTCCCACTATTCAAAGACACTTAATGGGTCCGATATTTAGTCGCGAATGAAGGTGATCCCTATTAAAAACACGTTTCCATAAACAAAAATTATGTGATGACGGAAATTTGTACCCACGATCCACCGGCCGGTAGTCACGCACTCAACCCACAAGTTACAGAGCTCGTCAATAAAGTTGTAATAGCGTTCAATAGATACGTTCGAATAAGTACCACATCAAATGAACCGCGATTAGGGCGATTCCACCCAAATCCGCCGGCGGCTAGAACAAAAGTTTTATCTAACATGTAGTCGGGTGAAATTAATAAATAACGTTTCATAATTGAGGCAAATGTGTTAAGCAAGGATTAAATGCGCGGAGTGTAGGGTAAATAAAAACGAAATAATATTCACGCGTATTCTGCACAAGACGACCCATGTGGCATGCCTCACTACAAACTTGAATATTTTCGAAGCTGATGTGCAGGTATGAGAGACAAAGTTCAATTTCGATTTGTTCGCCACTAAATCATAATCTTTTAAGTACCAGAAATTAACACCTAACAGAAGTAATATTGTCACCTCGATACATATTATCCACTTTATTGTCGACACAAATCAAAAACTTCTTTAAACGATTTGCTTTTTTATACTCTCGCAACAAAGTTGCTAAGGACAGTATTATAGTTTTGTTCACATAACGGTTATTTGTAAGTCCTAAAACTAAAAGAGTCAGTTATAGGGTTATATATACCAAAGTGATCAGAGTGACGAGTAGAGTTGATATCCGGATGTCTGTCTGTCCGTCCGTCCGTGCAAGCTGTAACTTGAGTAAAAATTGAGATATCATGATGAAACTTGGTACACGTATTTCTTGGCTCCATAAGAAGGTTAAGTTCGAAGATGGGCAAAATCGGCTCACTGCCACGCCCACAAAATGGCGAAAACCGAAAATCTATAAAGTGTCATAACTAAGCCATAAATAAAGATATTAAAGTGAAATTTGGCACAAAGGATCGCATTAGGGAGGGGCATTTTTGGACGTAATTTTTTTGGAAAAGTGGGCGTGGCCCCGCACCCTACTCAGTTTTTTGTACATATCTCGGAAACTACTATAGCTATGTCAACCAAACTGTATAGAGTTTCCGTTTCCTTCAGGCATTTCCACATACATTTCAAAAATGGAAGAAATCGGATAATAACCACGCCCACCTCCCATACAAAGGTTATGTTGAAAATCACTAAAAGTGCGTTAACCGACTAACAAAAAACGTCAGAAACACTAAATTTTACGGAAAAAATGCAGAAGGAAGCTGGACCCAGGCTTTTTTTTAAATTGAAAATGGGCGTGGCGTCGGTATGTAATATTTTCTTAACACCCTGATAACATGTACAAAATATGGGTGAAATCGGTTCACAACCACGCCTTCTTCCAATATAACGCTATTTTGAATTCCATCTGATGCCTTCTCTGTATAGTATGTATATACATTAGGAACCAATGATGATAGCGGAATAAAACTTTACACAAATACTGTATTTGAAAATATGTAAATGGCGGATAATGAAATCTCGATTATCACTTTATCATGCGAGAGTACAAAATGTTCGGTGACACCCGAACTTAGCCCTTCCTTACTTGTTAATTAAATAATATTGCTAAGTTCAAGTTTTAAGTTTTAAAGCATTTACATAAAAATATATTTTAAAGGGTTGCCACTTGTTGAAAATTTAGTTTTATTTGTAGTTTATTCTGAAATTGGCTAAAAATAATAATTTCTCAGAAAATGCCGACTTTTGCTATAATTTGGTCATATTGAGGGGAATGTAAAGTGCCCTAAAATTCCTTGTACACATCTAAATTTTTGGACAAAATTTTTTTCCTATGAAAATTCTTAAATTTATACATTTTTACTTTGTTTATGAATACCGGTTAAGTCTGAAGGATTTCAGAACGTTTCTTTGAATATCTTTGTCTTTCTAATACAATATGAAGTGCATTATCGAAGCGCATATCTTTACAAGCGTTCGTAAACAGTTTCAAAAGTCGGAAGAAGTAAGTTTGCTAATTAAGCAACTGTCAGTTGTAATATCTATCAAAATGAACTTTCATACAGATGCACACACATTTCCATCAGCTACAGAAGAGTGTATTCAGCTACCATAATTGTACGACCGCTATTATTAAAATATGAGACCTGAGAAGAACAAGAATTACCTACTAATTATTACTTTTAGAAAAACCAAATAAACAATATGAATTCCATGGAATATTAAAAATTATACATAATGCCATCTTTCTACTTACTTAGACCACGAGGTGGGTGCACACGCGTCAATGCTTTCTTTTTGATTTCGCGAATTCAGCAAGCTCCTGGCTGCCAGCGTTGCAAGATAATGTAACAACCAATGCGCGACCCCAATTGACCGCTTCGGTTTTCGTTAACACGCTCGTGTCGCTTCTGCGGGCCAGCAAATTACCTATGGTGAGCGATCGTATTCGCTGCTTTAGCTGTATTGTTGACGCAAACGAATATAAAAGATGTGCAGGACTTGCAACGGTCAACAGTTGACAAAGCGTGTCATAGCCGTGCACATTTAGCAGTTAGCTCAAAGTCAGTCTGCAAATATATTTCATTTATTGAGAACACAAAGCTTTAAAAGTTCCTTGAATACGCTACCCGGTGAATTCGAAGCGATTTCGGGTAAGTGCCAATGAAGTTAATGCTTCAACATGCGGAGTGATATAAATATATGAAAAATTATTGAAGTGTAGAAAAAGTATTAAGAAATTGTATCTTCGTCTCGGAGGGTTGTGGATTTCGAAGGCTTTCTGGTTTATGAGACAGAAGGATTCTTGAAAAATCCGACATAAATATCTAACTGTCAGTTTGGCTATTCAAAAGCAATAATAATTAATTTTATATAGTATTATATAATTATTTCTAAAAAGTGTTTAAAAAATTTACTTTATTAAAACCGCAATATTTAACTCAAAATGACAGAATCAAAATTTTTTGAGATTTCTTATGCTTTATTTTATTCTTTTTTCATATTATAATGTACGAATTCAGTATCCTAAAAAATGTAAATATTAAATCAATTTCACCTTTGAGAGTGATTTTCCTTTTTACAAACGTTACAGTCATGTCGGCGATGCTACGTTGTGGTTTTCTCCTGCTTATTGCCGCGGTACTCTTATGTGCTCACAACACCTCGGCCAACAACTCGCGGCCGCCACGCAACAATGACATCAGCAACATGGCCGACGCACTGCGATATTTACAGGACCTCGACGCTTACTATGGCGATCGGGCGCGTGCCAGGTAATGATTACTGCTGAGCAAGTGTGCCACGGCGTATGATTAACAAATTGTCTAATGATTTTTGAACGTAGATTCGGCAAGCGGGCGCCTTTGGTACAAATTTTGCGGCAACATCTTCTTGAAAACCCAGAGCTGGTAAATAATTTGCATAATAATTAAGTGTTAATATAAAATATCTTATTGATACGAAATTAAAACTATTTTCATTTCGACTCTCTCCTTCGCTTGGCTTGGACAGCTGCAAAACGCTGAGTATAAGTCATTGGACGAAGTATATTGAACAATTACCTGGAATCTGCAACGGACAAAGAATCAAAAAATAAATGACTAACGCCGCCAACAACTGTAAACAATATGAGGGGAAAATAACAGCACGAGAATAAAATCATATCGTAACTCTTTTGTAATTTTTTCAAAACTTTTGGAGCAAGTTTTTCTGAATTATACTATATTGTGTATGTATTTTTGAACATCTGCACGAGTTTTTGTTAAATAAAATATTTACAAGTATTAAATAAAAATATACAAATATATATGCACTTTTAAAGTGGACAAAAGAAACCCAAAGGCAAATAGCCATTTCTACAAGGTTTTGGATTGATACAATTTTAAAATTATATGCTCCATGTAGAGAAATGTGAAACTGGTTTAGAAGGCTTTTCTTTCAGGGCTTTTCTTTCAGGATTGAAATAAACTAGTCCAAAAACAAGACCAGTTCAAATTAAGAATAATTTGCTTAGAGGGCTATCGTAATAAAAACATATAAACCTTACATATTAGCTATAAGACATATTTTCAGCTGAATGTATAAAATCAAGAATAAAATTGCCGAATTTAGAGTGGAAATAACACTACGGTCCCTTTCAGTCAGGAAAAGTTATTACCTGGTTTGATATACTATACATCTCGAAAGCATTATTGGTACATACTTTTTTAAAAACTGTTTTGAAAAAGGCAAGTTAATAATCAAAGCTACATCCAAATTACCGGTCATTTTTTAATTCCAGAAGTGGGTGGCTGTCAAGAAACCATCACTTGATTAAGTCGGATTTTCAGTAACTGTATCAAACTGAGAAAATTGCCTGTAAATCGGTCTCCTAAGTCAATGCTTATAGTCCAGCTATGGCAGAGTAGTTACTGGCCGTCCATAGCATCCATCAGTAGTTCAGAGACAATTTAAGGAAGTCAGGTTTATTGTTGTTATAGCGGCAGAAAACATTCCTGAAGTAATTTAGAGGAATGCTGCGGGATAAAAATCCGTGTCCGGTCCTGTTAAGTAGGACCGATTGTGGCGTGAATGGTTAAGACAGTCTTCAAACTATTTTTATGATGACTTTCAAAAAATCTAGATATGATATTTGAACAAAGTTTTTGATATTTCATTAATCAATTCTTAAACTTGAATATAGGGGAAAAAATCATTGATTTCAGCTTCAGAATCTTGAAACCGAAATGTCAATGTTTTCAAACTGCGAAAGTACAAAATCCTCATAAGACTTTTAGTCTAATATCTATAGCCGATTTAAGCTATTGTATACAACCGTTAGGTGAATAAACTCTAATATTTACTCTATGACACAAATGAATGTCAAGATTTATAAGCTTTATATTTCTTTTAATCGAAATCGACCGAACTCAAGCGCAGCAACTTTACGCCTCATTATTCCTATTGGGATGTTTGCCTACAATAATACAATTAAATACAAAATTGACAGTAAAAATGTAATTACCAAATCATATCGACGCGATTATCAAAGTAAATATGTATTTAACGGTGCCGTTTCAAGCATAGGGATTCCGATTGATATGTAGAACTGAATAGTGACGCATGAGAAGCGGTAAGTAGGCAACACAACTGTCTATCTTTAACGATGCCATTTAACCATTTAATAGCATACTTAGTAAATTGAGGCTGCACACAAACAAATATAATCATACATATATGTATCGCGTTTCACACAACTGACTTGTCGCTCGCCAGTGTTTGTCTACAAATCAAAATCGACGCTTGTCGTTATCAGCGAAAGCTTTCAATTATTTGGTTTGTGATTTCAAAGTAAACCAATTACGAATTCACTCTTCAAATGTATAAAAAGCATCAGAAACGAATGTCAATCGCAACAAATGAGTGCGATAAAAAACGGCGCGCGGTGCTGGAGGTGACTCACAAGTGAGTGGCAGTGAAAGTGCCGCCGACCAGGCCGTTATGTGGGGCTGCGCGAAAGGATTAGGTTAAACTGAAATTCAACAAGTTAAGCATGTCAATACAATCGCAATTTCATTATGAATAATAATAGTAGGCGGTATAAGTGAACTAGCGTGGCCCACTCGGGCCCACCCCAGCTAATTCCGCATACCCCAATTGTTTTCGCTGCCAGCAGAAGCGGTAGTGTTTGGCAGGCTTTCATCAAAAACGCAGATATGCGAAAATTCAATTTGTTTTATGCGTCGCAATTCATAATCCCTCAATAAGCGCCAGAAATAATTAGCGTGCAGCGACGGTGTTGATTTATCAATAATGTGCCACACCTTCCAACGTGCGTGGTCGACCACAACAACCACAACTGCCACATTAATAACCAATAGTAGGCGCGAAAATTCGCTGGAACGGTAATTATGTTTTTCTCTACAATAACTGCCTATCAAAGTAGACGCCTCCATCGATACATCAGCGCATTCGTAAACACATTAGCAAAAGTTTAAATTAATAATTACAAGTAAACTGTCAGTTGTTATCATTTCCTATGTTATTATTATAACATAATTTATAAGCAGGAATACAAGTACGTTTGACGCAAAAGTTCAAAAAAGTGAGCGCCAAAATATTTTTCTATTTTTCCATGCATTCGTATGAATTTAGAATGAAAAAGAAAAGACGGGCTAGAATACCCTTCACAAATAGAAAAGTTTTCCATGCAAAAGTTTAATTCCGATCATACAGTTTGTATGGTAGTTATACAGGGTTTGTCCGGAGAGTAATAGGACTGAGTCGATTTAAAAAAATTTATTGAACCAATCGTTATAACTCTTTAAAAACTTTCAAAATAGGCTCCTTCAGCGTCGATACAGCGTTGCCAACGCCATTTCCAAGCATTTGAATGCATCACGAAAAATGTCCGGGGCCACATCTGGGCTGTATGGTGGCTGCGGAAGCGTTGAGATGTCGGCCTTGGTTAGGTAGCTGTTCACAAGAAATACGGTGTGAGCCGAGGCGTTGTCGTGGTGCAACTTCCAATCGGCTGCGATGTGATGTCGGACCCGATTAATCCTTCGTTTGAGTCTCTTGAAGACTGAACCACAGATTTTGCGAAATTTAATTTCTGGGCAATTAAACGAATACTTAGTCGACGGACTGAGTTCAAAACTTTGCGCACACTAGTCACATTGTCGGTGTTTGTCGAAGTCGCAGGTCTCCCAGCACGGGTTTCCTCAGCGACCTCTTCCCGGCCCTCCAAAAAGGCATTGTGCCATCCAAACACACCACTTCTTGCTAAAGCAACATCTGGGTAAGCCTGCTTGATCATATCAAACGTCTCTGTCGCAGATTTACCGAGTTTCACACAGAATTTAATCGCGTACCTTTGCTCTAACGAACGCTGTCGTCAATATTTTTATAGCGTCTCCGACGTTTTCTCCTGGTTATTACCAACTTTGTGACAAACTTTATATACCCTGTTCAGGGTATACAAAAAACATTTGCACATGCCACCATATGGAAGCGACAAACTTCCTTCATTTCATTATGCAGCCTTGTGGTTTCCTCTGCCTACCATTCATTTTAATGAAATTCTAAAAAAAAAGTTTGACAAAACAACAACACATTTTAATAAGCGCAACAGGTATGACAACTCTTAACTCCCTATTTCCATTTCCTACACATTTTTCCTTTTTCACTGCTCAATTATGCAGTTTTCACTGCTACCACGGAAGCCACTTCCGTTGTCCCATTACTACCACAATTGTTGTTTGTTTTTTTTGTCGTCTCTTTTTGTCACACGAGCGATCGTATTTCCTCTCGGGCAACGCAGATAATATTTATGGATATAAAAGGAGCAGCAACCAGCGCAGCTTATTAGTAGCCAAAGCGAGTGGCAGCGTTAAACGTTTAATAATTGGTGCGCATTCCGTTGGAAGTCAATACGTCCTAGTAAGTTGAATTAAGACAAATTTTGTGCTCGTGATTTTAAACTGGTGGCTGGTAAATCAGATTTTCTGAAAAGTGTTTCCACTGCAAATTTCTTTCAAATACTGATTTTGATGCCTTTTGTGTGAATATTTGTTGTTGTTGCAGATACTTTACTCAAAAAAAATCCTAATTGGGTTTTTGTTTAGAATAAATCAAATATTGCAGTTAAAATATCCGGTATACAATATATAAATTTTCAACTCCGATATAATGTTAGGCCGAATAGAATCGATATGAGACCTGATCGACATTTACTTTTACTTTGTGCAACTCAAATTTTTAGTTTTTCTTAGAGACGTTTTCTTAATGTCCGATTAACACCCATCTGTCAGTTAAGTTTTGGTTAACTTAACCAAAACTCCATTTTTCGGTAAAGAACTTTTTTTAATCAGAACTTAACCAACAGATAGCTGCTAACTAGATATTGTGCAAGCGGCCCTTAGTGTTCAGTTTTACTTGATGAAGTTTTTCTAAAAAAGAATTTCGAAAACTTATTGAACATATAGTATTTTTTAGAGCCCTATTATTAAGGAGCAGCATGTTTCAATGTTTCACATAACTTCGATTCCCTGCTCTTTGTGTTGCCTTTATAACCCAAATTTTCCCATTTGGCATCATTACGAGGATAACTTTTTACAGCTAGTGAAACTTCATTCGAAATTACGCGTTACAACTATTTCTCTTACTTTTACAGCAATGTCTTCAATTCTACGCTTCGCTGTCATTGTGATAGTTGCCTTGGCACTTCTGACAGCACACACCGCAACAGCCAACAACTCCCGTCCACCACGCAACAACGACATCAGCAACATGGCCGACGCACTCAAATATTTGCAAGACCTGGACACATACTATGGGGATCGAGCACGAGCCAGGTAACTGCACTTAAAGCACGAAGAAAATGTCTGCTAATGTCGTTTTTTCGAAACAGGTTCGGTAAGCGTGCGCCGTTATTATGGTTTTTGCGAAAACATTTACTCGAAAATCCTGACGTGGTACGTGATTCAGTCAAAGCGGGTTAGCTTGCATTGTTTTTCTCAATATGTGATCTTCCTTTTGTAGGTTCGTGCCATTGAAAATCCTGCCGCTGACGAACCTTTTTAAGGCCAACACTAACGCAGAAAGTCACTTATTTAAACGGCATTGAGCTTTTGGATTCTGAGTACCCAAAGGATTCAGTAGGGATTATGTTAAAAATACTGCATCAGAAATTATACTTAAAACTATTTAAAATGTAATAAGTGACCCATAATGGAGACTAGTTTCCGTCAACTTAATGAATATTTGTACAGTATTAATAAAATTGCCAGTTTTCAAGTATTGCATGCTTAAAATACATTTAATTTTTATTTACATTTTTATGAACTATTTTCGTTCATATAAATATAGATTTATCTGTATATGTAAATATCTATACTCTTATATGTAAAAAAAGCTCTTGGATGATAAAGCTTATAACCAATGTTAAAATATTATTAAATGTCACAAGAAAATAAAGGCAAATTGTGTAAAACCACAGCAAAATGAGCAAAATGCGCTCAAAATTTTGATTTGTTTCATTAGTTAGCAAGCTCGTAAGACATAACGACAGCTTGGCATCCGCTTCATATAGGTAGAAAGTGCACTAAAAAGCCGCAGACTAGAAAAACAAAGGAACACATATTAAAAAATATAATATAAATATAAATATAAAATGCTCACTTAAAATCGACGCCGTGAGGATGGCAAAAGTGGCGTTACAATAGGGCTCCAACATAACGCCAATCAAATTGGAAGCGACTATCACGCCCAGACGTCCCATCGCCAAACCAATGCTAACCGCTTTGCCTCTGAACGAAAAAGTATTATATATTTAATTTTTAATGATCAAAATAGCATTTCATTATTCATTCCATATTCACCTCAATTGTGTTGGCACCAAATCCACCATTGCGCCGCACATAATCGAAATGGATAATCCCGGCATCAATATATACAAACAGAACAGCACCAGTACAACTTGTGCATTAGTAACGAAGTGCAACAAAATGCCACTCAGTGTGCCAATGGCCAATGCGGCTAATAAGACATTTTTGCGGCCCAAAGGATTCAACAGTGCACCCTGTATGGCAAAGCCCACTAAGAAGGCGCAGCCCACAATCATATTGTCTATGTAAGTCTTGGCCGTAATACTGTCATCGCAGATCTGAAAGGAAAATACAGCATATTTAACAAATATTTGTAAAACTCTAACAGAATTGGACGTTAGAAAGATATTCAAATACTTTTTTATATTCTTGCAACGTGTTGCTACAGGGTATACTAGTTTTTTTCACATAATGGTTGTTCATTTGTATCACCTAAAACTAAGCGAGATAGATATATATGTATATAAATCGATCAGGTTCACGAGAGGAGTTGAGTGGCTCCGCCCTCTAATAGGTTTAATGTATATATCTCCCAGACCACTAAAGCTACAATAGCCAAATTCGCTTAAGAAAATTCCTATAAGAACTATTACCGACAATGTAAAAATGGATGAAATCGGATGTTAGGTCCGCTCACTTTCCATGTAACGCTACTGTTAAAAACTACTAAAAGCGCGAAAAATTAATACCTAAATACGCCGGAGACATTAAATTTTACGCCAGAGAGCTAACGAACGAGCGGATGGTCAAATGTCTCCGAGCACCTGGAGAAACAGAACAAACATTTTTGCGAGAAAATTTGAACATGGGTGAAAATGACCCGCAATTTTTGAATAACGTAGTCACTGGTGACGAGTCATGGATCTTTGAGTATGACCCCGAGACAAAGAGGCAATCTTCCGAGTGGCGAACACCGCCGTCTTCTCGCTCAAAAAAGGGAAGGGTGAGCAAATCCATAGTGAAAACGATGCTGATTGTTTTTTTTTTTTTGACATCAAAGGCATCGTCCATCATAAATTTGTTCCTCTTGGACAAATCGTCAATGCCAAGTTGGACGAATGGTCAATCGGGTTCGACAGACATCGCAGCCGATTAAAAGTCGCACCACGACAACGCCCCGGCTGACACTGCCTTTCTTGTGAACAGCTACCTAACCAAGGCCAGCATCACAACGCTTCCGTAGCCGCCCTACAGCCCAGATGTTGTTGTTTTGTTTCCTTACCTGAAAAGGCCGATGAAAGGCAAGCATTTTGAGATGACAGAGGGGATCAGATGCCTTCTGTGGGGCCTTCAATGCTTGGAAATCGCGCTGGCAGCGCTGCATCAACGCAGAAGAAGCCTATTTTGAAAATGTTTAAAGAATTGTAATGATTGGTTCTATTTTTTTTTTTAATCATCTCAGTCATATTACTTTCTGGGAAAACCCTGTATACATAATATAATCCAAGTATATTGACTTTCGAACTTCCGGGCCAATATGTGAATTATCCCAATAAAAATAAGAGAGCGTGTTTTACTCATAACAGTGTCTCTTTGTGCCTAAAACAGATAAATTTTGCGAAAATTTGATTTAGCCCCTTTATAACTAATATCAGGATTTTCGAACATGGCTTTACTCGATATGATGATATGTGAGGTATCTTAATGAAACACATGGAACATTTTTTTAGGGTGAGGCATATAAATAGTATGTGGGTTTGGCAAAAATAGATAAAATCGGTTCTATACTACATATAATGATTTTTGTTTTCCTTATACCAAATATGTCGTTCAGTGTGTGAGTTAGAGTATATATAAAATTGCTTGGATCCAGCTCCTCTGGTTGACGTTTTACATCCTAAGCTATTTCTCCGGCTTTGATTCCTGCAAGTTGTAGGACTATAAAATGTTCAGTTTCTTACTTGTTTTCAGGTATTGATAATTTTTAACTTACTGAGTTTAAATTTATCATGTCATGGATTTTTTGAGGTTACGACTTCTGAACTCGATTTATTAATCATTTATATTGGTGATGCAAAGTCGCCTCTTTCTAATATTATTTCAATTGAATCACTAAGAGGTAATTCACACAAACCCTATCAGTACTTTTCTGGCTTCCCGACCACTAGCTAGATTTTAATCTACTTAAATACGCGTCTAATATAACTTAGCGCGAAAAGCAGAAATATTATACTACAACAATAAAGCATTTGTGGTTCCAATTATTTTGAATATGAAAAGTCGTTTGATAGAATTAGGTTACTTAAAACCGACCTTCTTTCAGACCAGCATAAGAAACAAAGATATTTACTTACCTCCATATCAACCGTGGTTACATTCAGGCGTTGTTTTTCGAACGAAGCTTCTAGAATATCACACACTAACGAACTGTTGCCGGCATTATCACCCGATGAGCGATTCACAATTTCCGGATACCAAATCTGCATGCCCGCCGATGTGAGAAACATACCGAACACCGAAACAATGCTCAATAAGAAATTCACACAATGCGGTTTGTGAAAGAGCGGCACTGTTGCTCTCCAAATATTCACAAGGACTCCACAAATACCACCAACACTTCGCAAATTGTCGTCCCCGATCTGTTCCGGTTTTAATTTGAAATCGGCATCATTGCCAAAAACACTTGCTATAGAACGACCACGATTAAATTTACAGATCCATTCCAGCGCAGCGAGGGCCTCGTACTCCTTATCCTGCGCCAACAGTAGCTTTGGACTCTCCGGAAAGGGATACAGCATTACCGCACCAATTAAGCCTGGTATGAGATTCAGCAGGATGATCAAACGCCATGGCCGAAATATGAAACTATCACTTATGTGAAGTGACCAATCAGCGGAAAGAACAAGCCAACAGGTTGCTGGAATTTAAAATTTTAAGGTTAAGTAGAATTGATAGATGATGCCGTACACTATTTAAGATAGAGAGAGTTAATGAATGAAAATTTGTAATCAGTAGTATTATACTAAAAGGAAAAAAAACGCCATTGACATATCGAGCTGTAACTGCATAAACCACCCCCCTTCTACAAACCACAATATTAATTGGTTTACAAATTTACATTAATTAGTCATATGATATTAATCATTAAAACAATTCCAAATAATTTTTTGCGAAAACCTGCTTAAATAATAACAACGCATTAAGTACAATATTTAAATATAAATTATATTAACTTGATATGTAAATACTCACCAGGCATGTAGATTGCAGCGACGCTCACGAACATTGTGGAATAGTTAATTACCACAGCGCGATGTTTGTCAGTGTTGAACTCGCTGAGGTATGCATAGATGGCAGCAGAGACGCCACCTAAGCTGTAAATAAAAATTTATCGCCATTTATTGTAGATTTAATGTACGAAATAGCCGCCTATACATGCCTTATGCCCATGAATAAGTTGACTAAGTTGAAGGCCCATATGTTTGTAATGAACATAGAGACAAACTGGAGCAGATTTGTGACGACAATGCCGTAGAAGAGCACCGAACGTCGCCCGAAAGCATCACTGGCGTAACCCCAGAAGTATGTAGATAGAAAAATGCCCGTTACACACGCCGCCATCATTATACCCTTTTCCGCTTGACTCATGCCGAACTCGCACTGTGACGCTATGGCCATGATGCCCACCGAAGTTTGCGTGGCCATAGAGCAGAGCGTCAAAAGGCCGGAGATAAGCAGTAGTAGCCATTGCGCCTTGCCGAAACCTAACGTAGTGAGTGTTAAGAAATAGTTTCACTTTATTTCGGCGACTTGTTGCAAATATAGCATAATTATAAAAAAGAATATATCGTAAAGCAGTTTTCAAATTTTCAAATTACTGTACTGTTACTGAAAATTACGTATGTTCTACGTGGTACGAATAAGGTAACGGTGTTTACTTAACCCACCAAACTCGAATCTTTTCACACTCTTGCAGGAAATAGCGAACGAACTTATAACTTAACAAAAATGTAAAATTGTAAGAAGTATGAAGAAGTGATTTGGAGAAAATGATGAAGTAAATCACCATTTTTCGAAAGTGCATATTCCGTTTTACTTTGAACACTTTGGAAGCTCAATGAACACAGTCTATGTACAGTCATGGACATGTAAATAGCACCAATCTGAATACAGTATAGCTAAACAATAAACATGTGGTATGTATCTTCTAGTTACCGTTGAGAAGCTCATTTCCCTGGTCAAAAAAACCGTTTAATTTCTATTAAGTTTCGTTAAGCTGCAATTTTATTACATACAATATAGTGTTGATTTGAAGTGGCCACATAAAGGCATTTTTTAGTTCGCATCGATATTTCATTAAAATTAGAAGAGGAAAACATTGCACGCCGGAAAAGAGACCCATCTTGTATCGCCAAAAATATACCACAAAGACCAAGACCACTTAAAATCGATATTACTGTTGACAAAACCACAGTAGAGAAGACCAAAGCCAATCATTTTTAAGTCAGCCAGAGAAATTATGATCGAAGATGCTTTGGAGCGACGAAACTAAGATAAATGGATTGAGGTGAAAAAACATTTGTACTTCGTCCACAAGGTCAAGCTCTTAACTCTATATATGTATAACAAAAAAAAGCATTAAGCACGGTGGTGAAAGTCTTTTCATGGTATGGCATCATGCCAATTGTTCATATAAATGGTAAAATGAACAGGTTTCAGTATTTGAATATACTGAAAAATAAAATGGTCCGAAGCACATTACAAATGTAGTACTATAGTAGTAGTAATGTAGATTGGCCTGTGCAAGGCCCGGATTTGAATCCAATAGAAAATTTGTAGAATGATGTCAAACCAAAATAGCAAGCAAAAATTCAAATAATTTTGATGATTTATGGGCTAGATATGCAATTCCAAAGGAACGGAGTCAAAAAAGACGTGAGTGGGTGATGAAAAATTGTGTTTAACGCACCAAATACTAACGAAGTTAGCCATCGTATTCAACTTTTTTAATCATTTTTATGAACTGTTGTACCTTTCTATAAACGTTTTTCAGATTGTACTATTTATGTGTCCCAGCTGCCATATAGGATATTGATTTTTTTCATTTTTTTTTCAGGATAATAAAATATTTATTGCTTTAGTGTTTAAGTAATATGAAAATTAATAATTTTTAAAATAAAACAAATGCCCCTTTAAATGAGCTATTTATGTGCCCATGGCTGTATATTAATGTACACATTTCATACAATACACAAATGAAATCAAATTAATTTGACTTGTATATCCCTCGAACATAGAACCATAAAAAAATATGTAAAAAACAAAAAACTACTATTAAAAATAAATTAAGATTCTTGAAAAACGAATTGAAATGAAATTTTTTTTTTAAAATATTAAATCACAGTGCATGTAAATATCCGTTAAATCTCTCACGATTCGTGGAGCGTTTGATATATGTATGTAACTTCAGTTCAACTTTAGTTCAACAGGTTATGTATATTAGCTATTGCGTATCACATGAATTCAGTACAGTTTTTCATAATTAACAGTTAGTTTCATAATTGTAATATAATTTTATCAAATTTTATCATCTATTTATTGCTTAGATGCAATTGTTATCACTCTTAAATGGCGTATTAAACTTCCTTTGAACAGTTGTAGTCTAATCTATTTAGTTTGGACGCTGCTCAATCACACTTTTACTTTCAAAAACTAGTTTCAACTTTGGTTATTGTAATTATAATTTTTATTTTTTTGCTCGAAGACATTAATAGTGAGTTTGCCATAACGCCTTTAACATTTAGTTCCAAATAAAATGTTCAACTTTTAATTCTTAGAACATGTGAACTGTCTTAATTTTCATATGTTTTTAATGGTAAAACAAAAAATTTCAAAAAAAAAACCGTATTTCTAACGAATTTCGCACTTTGCCTGTTAATCTTGGCACAGAAATATGACAACTCTGCACGTACCAATGCGCGCCAGCACATATTCATAGTCGAATTCGTTAAACGCGCCGACGCCCGCCAGCGCAGCTCGGTTGGCCGCCTCTGAAATGCCTACTCCGATAGGTTGGCGGCCTTCGTTCTTGCTATCCGAGAATTGCATTTTGCGCGAATTGATAAAATTACTTGGAAATTGCCACGATCCAGTCTGGCCACGGCCAGCGCTCAATTACTACTGAAATCCACTGTCGCCAGCAGCACTCCTTCGTTGAATGATTTTTACACGCTTATTGTGATTTGCATTGACTGCCGCAATCGTGAATTTATTTTTAATTATGTATTTACAATACAAGTTTTCATCTAAGTTATGAATTTAGAACTAGACACTACATAGCTACCTAGCGCCAGCGTTCTAATAATGCTGCCTTTGAAGCGAGATTCCAAAACGCTTTGCAGCATTAAGAATGAGGAAAGCGTGAGCGTGTGTGTGTTTTTATTTTCATTCTGAATCTTATCTCAATTGTTTGTTTGTAAACAAAAGCTCAATTATTCATATGATATGTCGGACACCATCGTACAAACATACATGGATACCGGTTTGTACAGTATGTTGTTAAACATTATGCTGTTCTGAGTAATAATCCGGTTTTGCTTAACGGTTGGGATTTTATAAAATTTGCATGGGAGGTCACCTGTTCAGTTATGTATGTATGTGTGTGCAATTAATTGTAACGATTTTATTAATATATTTTTTCTCAGTTTTTTATTTACGTCTGGTTTTTTGGCTGCGTTCCGAAGGTTGTTGGAGGCTCATTTATGACGTATTCGTGCAGTGACTCTTGATTCTACGAGAATCCCAACCAACTACAGTGTGGCAAATTGTGCACATTTTAGATACAATTAAATTATGTTTAATGATGATTCTAATAACAATTTTAGCTAACTTTTTGATTAGTAAGGTCTAGCACAAATTATTGAGCTTCGCATAAATAACATTATAAAAGAAAGCAGTAGCTGTAAAGTACTGACGCCAACAAAGTAACCGAAAGTAAGAATTAGCATATTTTATTTCGTATCGTCTGTTGATTTCATTTGATAAGTGAAAGGTGATGTTTACAAAACAGCTAAAATATTTATCATTAGTCAGGCATTAGAAGTGTGTTACACGAGTATAACCGGTACGAACTCTAGGTGTGTCACCAGGTAGTTTCAAAACAAGGCGGGAAAATATAGTCTATAAATTATTTTAAAACCTTAAGCGTATATTTACATACTGCAATGAGCAAGATATAGTAATACAAATACGGTGGTTTCGGCACGATATTGGTCGAAAAACTCATGAAGAATCAAAAACCAAGAGTTGTCGTCCCATAACTCCGGCCTCTTTAATCGAATCGATAATCGAAAAAAACTGTCAACATAACCTTGATTTTCGATCCGCGCTGATGTGGCTTTTTCGGCTTTGGCTCACCTTTGAAACGATATTCGGCCAGTTGATCGTCTGTTTCTGGGTCGTAAGCATAGATTCAATAATACGTTATCTGTTCATAATTACGTTACAGACGATAAAGCTACACTGTTTTTGGAAAAAATTTAGTATTTTGGAACCAATTGTGCTTTCACATTTCTTAGGCCCAATTGATCTTTGGTTTTACTAATCCTTTCGATAAAGGGAGCCAGTAAGATCTCTGACCTTAATAGTCGATTCACATGCACCAATTTCTTTATTTATTATGTTCATGGCCGTCCTAGACATGGTTCATCGTCGATCCGTTCTCGACGCTCTTTGAATAACTTGTGCCAATCAAAACTACTTGCTTGCAACAAACAGTTATCACCGAAGGCCTTTTCCAACATTCTGAATGTTTCGGCACCAGAAATATGATTCCACACACAAACTTTAATGGATCTTCTTTGTTGAATAATATCACTCATCGTAAAATTTCGCCGAATGCACTTTATGTACTTCAGAATACTTAGCACTAGTGATTATTTTTATATGACATTCGGCACAGTTATCACTGAGCGTCATATCAACCTAGAAAAAAAATATTTCAACGAATGTTTTTTCGCGCGAAATTTAAATTAAAAAGTCTTAATATTTTTTGGCCACAATAGTATGTTCATATATACGAGTATGTAACTATGCATCTTAGAGTTCTCAAATGTTGTCCTTAGCCATAGAAAGACCACTTAGCCCACTGCTTCACCATTTCCGGTTCACACAGAAAAAACAGTATTGTTCCCCAAAATTCCCTGTATATCGATGGATTTGATTTCTTGTCTTATGTACTTCTATTTTTGCTCCACCCTATTTTCATATTCATTATTTATAAATTAACTACATTGTCATTTTAAATTAACTTATACACCTTGTTAAACGCTTCACTTAAATATTGGTTGCAAATACATTAAAATTAATTGCCGATTTTATTACCTCACACATGTACGTATGCATGTGTGTGTATATGCGCGTTAATGTCCGCTCAATGAGTATACTATATTAACACAAGTGAGAATTAAACATAAAAACATTGAGTATAATTTTAACGGATTAAGAATTAAGAAATGGAGCTAAGAATGTACATACGTCTGTGATTATTAAATTATAGATTATTTGTTTGAAGAGTTTTCGCACATTAAATTCAAAAGGGATATGTATGTACATAGGTAATATTATAGGTTGTGTAGTCGAAAAAGTTTTTTCGTATTTCGTCAGTAGATGTCGTTGCAGACGTATATCTCCAGTGCTACCAATCACATTGTGTTATACCATATTGTGTTGGAAAGGTGAGATTTTAAGCTTCATTTAAAAATTTAAATTCGGGGAAGTTGAAGAAAAGTTACAGCTGTTCAAAAATGAATAAAAATAATGAAGAACTTCGCTTTATTTTGAATTTTTTTTATAAAAAAGGGATTAATGCCACGAAACCCAACAATGAAATTTGCGAAGTTTACGGAGACAATGCTGTCTCAGTTCATGTAGCACAATAATGGTTCGCTCGATTCTTTCGATGTGAAAGATGCATCTCGCTCTGGTCGACCTATCATTGAAAAAGTCGATGAAATTATGGAAAAGATTGACCAGGACCGTCACATAAGCAGCCATGACATCGCTAAAAAACTTAACATTCATCATCAAACGGTATTGAATCATTTAAAAAAGGCTAACTACATAAAGAAGCTCGATGTTTAGGTACCCCATGAATTGTCTGTAAAAAATTGCATGGACCGAATTAACATCTGCGATTATTTGCTGAAACGAAATGAAATCGAACCATTTTTGAAGCGAATGGTAACAGCAGACGAAACGTGGATCAAATAGGACAATAACGTGTGAAAAAGATCATGGTCTATGCGGGGTAAACTCAACAAATGGTCGGAAAGCCAGGATTGATGCCTCGAAAGGTTATGCTAACTGCTTGGTGGGATTAGAAAGGAATGCTCCAGCCTGGTCCAACGATTGATTCTACATTTTACTGTCAACAACTGATGAGATTGAAGAAAGCAATCGAAAACGAAACTGATCAACAGAAAGGGCCTTGTCTTCCACAGATCACACACATCTTTGATGACTCGGCAAAAGCTGGGAGAGCTTGGCTGGGAAGTTTTGTTGCATCCCCCATATAGCTCTGACCTTGCACCATCGGACTACCATTTCTTTCGGTCAATGCAGAATTCCCTTAATAGTATAAAGTTGGCTTCAAGAGAAGCCTGTGAAAATTACTTGTCGCAGTTTTTCGCCGAGAAACCAGAAAACTTTTATACTGATGGCAAAATGTCTCTAGCGAAAAAATGGCAAAAAGTGGTCGATCAAATGGTACATATTTGATTAAAGTTCAATATAAAAATAAAAAAATAAGTTGAGGTTTGTTTATATATGAACATACTGTATGTATGAATATTTGTGTTGGAAAAGCATCGGCAAGTGTATTTTCCCTTTTCTATAGAAACAGGCCTTTTTTGGGGTATAAATCATTTGTTTAATTTTGATTTAAAAGTTTTAGAAAATTTGACTTTCAACATAAAGTAGTTGTATCCGATAGTTTATTAATAAACCATATTGCATAAATTTATTGTTCATGGACTCGACATAATATTCATTTCTCAATAATTTTTTTAGACTTCAAATGTCTCATGGCAAGTTTAGCGAATCAAATATATTAATGAAAATCGATAGGAAGTTTCGGAATAAGAAATAAGAGAGATGAGCAATATCTTTCTTTCCACAATTTAAAGAAAATTCACTCGTTGTGAAAGATCCAAATATTGTGTGCTTTCCTTTCTGGATTTTTTTGACGAATCCCCTGAGTTACGACCGAAACCAACGAGGCGTTTTAAATGAAATTCACGCAAACTTCCAATCTAATGTGTTGAAATATTTTTGAAGATTTGAACTCTTAAAATGCTTACAGTTCCCCAGAATAATAAACTTCAGCTTTTATTTTAATAAAACTTTATTTTAGCTTGAAACACTTACACATTCAACTACAACAATAAGTATGTAAAGACAGTGGATTCGTAAAAAAACAAGTATTAATATAGTATATAGTATACCTACTGACATAAAACTATAAACGAACACCAGTAATACTACTTTAGTTAAAAAATATTGCCAAAACAGCTGCATGCAACATTTTCCTACAAGGCACACAACAAAAGCTGGTTGAGTTCAAAATATTTACATAAGGGCAGCTGTGCAAAATAAATTCAACAATTTATCGATTAAATGCTGTTACAACACATTACAATTAAGCAATGCAAATAACAAGTTGACATTAAATTATTCAGCGTCTAAGTAACAATTTTCCTAAAATAAATTAACAACTAGATCAGAATGCATCAGAGTTACGGTGTATGCAGCTACACCCACATCACTCAATGGCTTTAATAGGCAATCGCTTAAAGTGTTTAGCGCGCTCAAATAGGCAGGGTCATTGTAAGCAGCATGCAAACTGGAAATGAAAATGAAAGCAATATTATTCACAGGTGTATGTGTAAACATTCAAAAGTGGCAATTAAAAGTGAGAATTAAAAGGCAATCATCTATTTTACTTGCTTATGAGCACACGAGGTTAATGCCGCATAAGAAAAGACCTTACCCAAAACGCAGCCGGTGAAAAGGCCAAACGTCAAATGGCAATTGGACTCCAGCAGTACACCGATAAGATTGCTGCCGACGACGCTTCCCGTTCGGCCGAGCAATAAGCAAATACAAACTGCTTTGCCACTGTAAAAAATATATATATTATTTATTTATTTATATATGTATGTAGAATGCCATGCTAACACGCTGGAAGAGGAGTTTCACCTACCGCAAATGGGTGGGCACTAGTTCCACCACACCACTGCCCAGCATGGATATACACAGGCCTGGCATGGTGAGAAACACAATAAACGATACGACGATAGCAGTCGGGTTGAGCAGCCAAAACAGCGTGACACAGCATACCGCGCTGAGGAGCAAAGATCCAATAATTGTTGCTTTGCGTCCAAATAATTTTATGACCCCGCCTATCAGAATATAGCCCACCACGTAGGCCAGGCCCATGGAAATCGAGTCAATATAGCTTTTATCGCTGATCTCATCGGCGCATACCTGAAAAAATGGAAAACCGCTAAGTTCAGTTTGACATTACGCACACTCTAACAACCTCTCAAACACTTTAGAATTCTAACCTAACTTTTTTACTTTAGTAAATATTTACCTTTGTAGTATTTGTAAGATCATTTCTATCATTAAATGTGTCACCAATAATTTGACAAATTGTTTCATGATTTTCTGCTGTAGTCATGCTAAGTCTATTTTGAATTTCTGGAAACCACAGACCCATGCCACTAGAGCTAGAAAAATAATGTAAATATGCCAGACACATAAAATTTATGAAAATAATGAACTCTGCAACTATAAATTGTAGATCTACCTGAAAAAGAGGCCGCACATAGTGACACAGCTAATCAAAAAATTTAGAACGTATGGACGATGTACTAATGGGCGAGTCTCCTGCCAGATGTGCTTAACAGTCTGAAAGCTGATAAGAAGCCACAAAATAATAGACATAACTGTATGCCAACGTATGCGCTTGCGTAGCCTATTCATCTTACCATGACTTGCTCGTAATGTGCACCTTATCGGCTGCCAACGTTCTTTCGGCCTTTAGTTTATTAACGCCTAACTGCTTCAAATCTTTGCCAGTGTTACATTCACAAATCCAATTTGCTGCTGCTAAGGCTTCTTCATCTTTACGCAATGATAAAAGCAGCTTAGGACTTTCCGGTAGCATTAATAATATGCAAGCAGCTATTAGACCTGGCAACAGATTGACGATCATCATAAGCCGCCAGGGACGAAACGCAAAGCTATCGCTCAACTGAAGTGACCAATCCATGGAGAGCACCAACCAAGCGATTGCTGTTAATATTAAAACTCTTTTGTAAAAACTTTCACAGTGAGTCCCAAAAAGCTTTGGACTTACCAGGCACATATGTCATCCCTACGCCCACAAACAAACTAGCATAGTTCATTGCCAGGGCATTGTGCCTTCGCGCATGAAATTCACCCAAAAATGCGTATGTCGTGGAGGAAGGGCCAGCAATACTTTGGGTGGAAAACAACAATTTATTAAAAATCAACATGATTTACTTTGTAGTCTTATAACTAATACTTACAAACAGCCCACCACGAAGCGCATGAATACGAAATACCAAAAGCTGGGCATGAACATCGATATCAGCGAGCACAAACATCCGCCAAAAGTTGCAAAGAGCAATATACGCCGACGTCCTGTGGTGTCACTTAGATAGCCCCAAACATATGAAAACAGCGCTATTCCTGAGGACAGACGAGTACGAATACGAATAAATATATTTTAAATCAGTACGTGATTAAAGTGACGTTTAAGTTTTTATTTCGAACGAACGGTACTCTACTGTTCTATCATGTCCTAAGAGAGGCTAGTTTTATTTTTTATGCCTAAAAGTCTAAAAACAAAAATTCATCACTTTCAAGCTTTTACGGACCAATCACTAACTAAATATGACGTCGAAGCTCTACAACAGTCTCAGGAATGGCGGTCAAGGTGATCGCTTTCTTTGACTACTGTGATGCGGTTAACCATGAATTCGGATTTGTGAAAATCGATGAAATCACGGTACTACTTAAACCTACTAAGAGTCCGATAAATCAATACCTAAATAAGCTGGCATATAAAATTGGACAATGGGGATGGCACCGCCCACTATTAAGTAAAATTACATATCTCGAGACTTGCTCGACCGATTTCACCCAAATTGGGTTTATGAAATCGGACTACAATCACGCCTACTTCCCATAATACGAGTAATACAATTTAATTTCACATTTGATTATTTCACATTCTAGTACACAAATCAACACAATACGAGTACAATTTTGCGCTAATAATTCCTTTACAGAATGCCACTTTACATATTATCAAAAATTGCCTAAATTCAATCAAAATTGTTCAAGCCCCTAGGTACCGAATAAACGGACCTCAGTACGTATAGTTGAATTTTTGCCGCATGTGTCAAAGTTCAAATTTCCTGACAATACTACTCCCATGTGCTTAATATAAAAGTATGAGGATTTTCAATTTATCTCAAGCAAAGTGAGGGAGCGTGCTTTACTCCTAACAATGTATTTTTGTGCCCCATATAACTAATATCTGGATTTTCGAACATCCGGCTGACTTTATTCCATTTAATTGGTGATGGTATGAAACCTTAATGAAACCAAGAGAACATTTTTGCAGTATGTGGTATGTTAATAGTTAATATGTGATGTTACCAAGAATAAACAAAATCGGGTCGCTACTTTCCCCCACTCCCATATGCTACATATGTATACCAGCTTATGCCGAATATGTGGTCAGTGTGTGCTTGGACTCCGATCCGATCCGATAGAAGTTTTGTACCTTAAGGTTTCCCTGGAAGTTGCAAGAGTATAAAATATTTGGTTCCACCCGAACTTATACCTTCCCTACTTCTTTAGTTTAATAGAAGGTTTACCCAACACTTCAAAGTACTTCCCCAGCGTTGATCTTGGTTAACTTGGTTATTTCACACTGATCTTGATATTGATTTGTTTATACGTGACCATCTTTATCAGCACTTATTGTGATATATTTAATTTTACTTGTTAAACACTTGAAATAGTAACTTTTAAGACTATATATGTATGTATATATGTATGTATATATATTTATAATCAACAATGAAGACACATTGAATTTAGATCGTAATCCGCTACAGACCGGTAATTCCAATTCTCGATTATTTGTTGATGATATATTGAATAAGAGTGTTAGAGTGTTATCAAAGTCTTATGAAAGTTTTCATTCATACATACATATGTGACATACATACATAAGTAAATTTTTTTATTGTTAGTAGGGAACATTTGTTGTATTTTTTCCGTTTGGTTGGCGTGACAACTGTCAAACATATTCAATAACCTTACAGCCTTTGAACAAACAACATCATTTTTTTCTTTGCGTTGAAAATGTCAAATTTTGTACCGAAAAGTGATGATTTGCGGAAAGCATTACTTTTCATTTCCATTTTAAAAAAATGCTGAAGAGTCGCATGGGATCATTCATAGAAATTTTTTTTCATTGAGTTATAAAATTCATTAGAAATAAAAAATTTTCCCAAAAATAATCAAACTTTAACTGTTAATATCTTTTAAACGTTTGGGTTTACGAAAAAATCATAATAGACCTTTTTTGTAGAGCATTCAATTTCTTACAAAATCTAAGGAACAAGATATTTTTTCAGGTAGTTGGAAGCGAGATATAAAGTTTTCAATCTGATAATAAGAAAAAATAGAAAACTGTATGTAGGAGGACCTTCCCGTTACAATTAAAAACTCATGTTTGGAGAGGCTTTCTTAGAGGTGTCTAGGAACCTATTTTTCCGAGTACCAATCGAAAAAAAAAAGTTTTTTTGAATCACAGGATGGACCCACATAACACCTAGTTGACTTTATGCCACATACGAGTATAACGTCCAATACATGAATTATACCCATTTTTGATCCTTGCAAGTTGCAAAACATAAAATGTACGGTTACACCCAAACTTTCCATTCCTTACTTGTTGCATATGCCATATTGGGTAGTCGAAAAACTCTTTTCGTATTTTGTCAATAGATTTCGTTGCAGTCATATGACTCCAGTATCATATTATGTCATACCAAAAAGTTTTGGAAAAGTAAGATTTTAAGCTTCATTTAACGATGCTGTATCAGTTCATGTAGCACAACAATGGTTCGATCGCTTCCGTTCTGAAAATTTCGAAATTTCGATTTACACAGATTTAATGACGTCTATAGGGGAAAAATGGCAATAACCAAAATGGTACATTTTACTTTATTTATTTATTATTATTATTTTATTTGCTTAAACTTCTTAAAACTACTTAAAATCTATATGGAAGATCCAAAATGTGAGTTCGTTTTAAGCGTCTAACATCCATACTTCTGCCTAGTAAATTTATTGCCAGTAAGTTTCCATTATTAGAAAATCTATCTAAATACTTTCGACAAGATTTGCTGATTTCGTCTTTAACAAAAGGTATATTTAAGTCTTTGTGGATTTCGAAGTTGCTTACATATCAAGGAGCACTTACAATGCTTCTTAAAGTTTTCGATTGATATCTTTAGAGGATTTCAATGTTGGATATACTCGCCGTACCCCATAACTGCATTGCATACGTCCATACTGGCTTAAGGATTGACTTGTAAAGTCGTACTTTATTTTCAAGGCTAAGTTGTGATCGCTGACCTAAAAGCCAGTACATTTTTTAAATCTAAGCCGCTTCGTTTTTTTCTTTTACGTGTATCTTCCAAGTGAGACGTCTGTCCAAATAAAGAAAAAGGTATTTCACAGTTTCATTTTCAGAAGTTTAAGCAAATAAAATAATTTAAGAATAGTATATTGATTAGTCTCAATGGAGAACAATCAATCCTGTCACTACTAATGTATTTAAAAAATTTGCTGATTGTCAATTGATAGATTGCAAATAAATTCACATATATTAAAAAAAAAATATTATTATAAATATATGTATGTAAATCCAAAAAAATTAGTTGAAGTTTGATAAGAAATTCGAAAAGACTTTTTCGACTGCCCAATATGTATGCAAATGCAAATGTGTCACTGTTGGGGTAGCGCTGAAATTTTAATTATTTTACTCTGTGTTTCTTGTAGTTACTTACAATGCACACATACAATGTTCCTTTAATATCGTGTCCGCTTCCGACATTTGACGAAAACAAACTTTGTAAATAACAACACACGTCAAAATAGGTGTGTAACGTATCAATGCACAGCTGATACGTTTCTTAAATGATACAAAGCAGTCCAATTGAAAAGATGTACTGAAAGTTTTTAATTAAGATTCAACCCGATAGGTGAAATACTGCTCGTAAACGAACGTAATCACGTCGCTGCCGAACAAAACCGCTACAAAGACAATTGGAAATCAAATTCAGCGCTATTTGCATACACAAATTCATATAAATTTTTGTTTAAAATGAGAAAACTTCACGAAAATACGAGTAGCTCTTCGGGAAAACCTGCATTACCATTATATTATTCCCCGACAAACTAGATCTCTAGATATCTACATGAAGTGTCTGTACTAAGCCTCAAAAGGAATAATTTTGGGTATTTGATTTTCTTAAAACAATTTCTGAAAACTCAAAGCAAGTTTCTCAACCCGTGTGTAGGTATGTGTGTGCAATTAATAAGAATTATGCATGCTGCCTGATAATTATTGTGAAGATATATCAATCGTACACATATACATACAGTACATATGAACTTGGGCTAATATACATACAAATATTATCTGCGAGACAGCTCCACGTGTGAATATGACGAATTTATCGAACGTTTTTCTCAATACAAAATCATAATGTTGAAATAACTTTATTTCTGGCACCGAAAAATTTCAAGTAACTTTATGCAGCAAGCTGATTATTGTTGTAAAATTTAACATTTTTTTTATTCCTCATTCATACCGGAAATGAGATCTAATGGGAGGAAATAATATTTTGTTTTATAAAAGTACGCCAAACCATCGAACGGTCACATTTATTATACCCTGTACACGGTATTTTACGAAGTTTGTAACACTTTGAAGGAAACGTCGGAAGTCCTATAAATTATATATATACATAAGTATAAATGATCAGCGTAACGTGCTCAGTCGCGATTCAATTCGTCTGTCGCTCAGTTTTGGAGATGTCGATCTGAAAGTTTGCACACGTCTTTTTCCCCCCAAGAAGCTGATCATTTGCCGAAACTGTCGATATCGAACCACCATAGCATATAGCTGTCATACAAACTGAACGATCATAATCAAGTTGTTGTATGGAAAACTGTTTTATGTGGCAAGGTATGTGCCTATAACGCGACAACATTAACACCCGAAATCAGTGAATGATAAATATGTATATAGTTCGGTAATAATAAAATATTGAAGAAAAATTATTTCACAGGAAATATCAGTAAAAAGGGGAAAGATGTTTTGTTTACAATACCTAACGCATTGTGAGCCTTTCCTAAATGCATATGAATTCGGTGCATACTTACCCACAAATGAAGCGGCGCTCATGATAGCCTTATCCACCGATGTTGTAGCGAAATCGCACTGAGAGGCAAGCGTTACAATACTCATGCCCATTGTCTCGTTGATGACCATCATCAAGAGCAAGCCGCAGGTGATCAACAGTAACCATTGCGTGCGGCCATATCCTTTTGAAGAGAGAAAAGGAAAATATGTTGAAAATAAAAGCCACTACTTTGCGGCTCAACATCGCACCTATCATATCAAGCGCAGTGTCGTAGTCATGCTGCAGGGGTGGTGTGTCCTGCGCAGCGTTAGACGCACTAATTTCCTTGGCATTTCGCGCACTTGTGGAGTTTTCGATATCTTCCACGTTAGGCGAAGCGTTTTCGTGGGAATTCGGTTCAATGGCTAATTTTGTGTCACTGAAATTGTTATGTGGCGACATTTCTATGAAAGGACTTCTGAAATCTTTATTTCTCAATATTTTGTATAACTTAATTTCAAGCAATTCACACACTTATTAGATTGCAACTAAATGAAGTATCACTTGAATTGTCGTAACCGTTATCGTTGCCGCAGTCACCGACTGCCAATTTATAACTGAACCGCCAGCTTCGTATTGACTTAGCACCTATTCATGCCGCCTGTTCACTTTGCGTGGCGCTCACATTCAGTTCTTATCAAAAATTTCCGACAACTGAACCAGCGCGTCTATGTATGTTCGTTTGTTTGTATGTCAAACGTAAACTCTTCGAGATGTTCGCAAACGTACAACAGATTTCGCATCGATAAAGGTATATCTCTTTTGCAATTAAGGCACTTTGATGACTTTTGAAGAACCGCATATTTAGAGAGTTTTAGCAATATCGACCAAATTAAGTGCCGACGAGCATATGGATGTCTGTGTATGATACAGTGCTCTCCAAAAGAGAAATACGCTGAATAGCATATCATTAGTGAATCGTAAATATGTATGTCGTGATTGACAGCACGCTGGAATGAATGAGCCTAGCAGTAATATGGTCCATTGCTAGTAGGTGCTCCGTTATAATTGGGTTCATTGCTAGTAGGAGCTCCGTTATAATTGGGTAGTCGCAATTTTTCCGCTAGAGGCATTATTCCATCAGTGTATATCGAAACTTCGAAATTTTCAGAACGGAAGGGAGCGAACCATTATTGTGCTACACGAACTGAAACAGCATTGTATCCGTAAACTTTACAAATTTCATTGGTGTCTTGCGTGGCATTCTTCCCTTTTTTATAAAAAAAATCAAAATATAGCGAATTTCTTCATTATTCTCACTCATTTTTGAAAAACTTTTTTTTCAACTTCCCCGAGTTTAACTTTTTTTTGGTTAAATTAAATCGCACCTTTCCAACCCTACATGGTATACAATGTGATTGGTAGCACTGGAGATATACGACTGCAACGACATCTATTTACAAAATACGAAAAGACTTTTTCGACTACCAATATTAAGAATTTGGCTTAAACATTTTGAATTAAAAACTGGACAAAAATGTAAATCTACTGCTACAGAGTGGTAGAACAGGATGTACGCAAGCGCGAAAAAATATTAGTTCAAAAACATTTTTTTGTCAATCTAGAATTTGGGATTAATTTTTTTTATTTTCAATCCGGGATTTGGGATCAGAAATCTGAAAATTCTTAATTAAGTTTCTGAAGATTTCAACACAAAGTCCTTAATTCACAATAAATAGTTAATGGTTAATACTACTCAGTTTTATACAGCATCAAATCTGTAGAGTCATGCGGAGCGTATGAGTAACACAAAATTCTAACAGCTATAGCGATCAAGAAAACCAAGCTTGAATACTTAAAATTACTACAAACAAAAATATTTATGCCGACAATTTTAGATGAAATCAGTAGTCTCAATTTTCAAATTTTTTTTTAAACAATATTTATTTTGCTTGCAGCATTAGTAATTGACATTTTCATATATTTATGTAGCTTTAAAAGAAGTGTTCATCCAAAGGCAAAAAGTATCCGCATATCGCACAAACTGAAAGTGACAAGACATTGCATTATTAAAAAAAAACCAGAATGATTACAGCAACGTTATTCACCGAATGGAAAACACGAGAACAGCATGAAAGCTTCAAAACAAAAGCTCTCAATCAATTGAGCCATAATGGTTGTGCCAAAAACTGCGCCAAAGCGGCCAAATATCAAACAAATGCAAACCGCCTTGCCTCTAAATAAAAATATTTCAAATTATTAATAAATCTAAACAAAATTGATGAATGCATGCGCAAATAAAAGCATAAAAAAGTCACCTTACAAAAGTAGGTATGAATTCCAGTACCGCGCTGTTCATTAAATTTGTCATAACTGCGGGTATCGAAAGGAAGAGAATAAAGGTGGGAGGTATTATATTCAAACTAGACACAAACGGGAGACAAATGCCGCTGATTCCAGATATCATCAGTGCTATGCAAAATATGGGCTTTCTCGGAACGACCAACAACATTAGACCAAAGCAAAGATATTCAATTAGATATGAAGCACCCAAAAAAATTGAATCCCAAAAAGACAAAATATCCTCGCTACATGCCTAGAAGCAATAGAGATAAAATAATTTAACTTTTTCGAAATACTTATATTGGGTCTGAAAGCTGACTATATGAAATCAGTATAATACAAGGTTTTCCCTAAGATTACTTGAATTTTTTTTAAACCAATATAAGTACACTGAAATCCAGATTAAACTAACTGAGATTATTTTTCAAGGGAACAGATTAAGAAAAACGTTTGCCTAAGGCTTTATCACTTATAGAGCTTATATAACAAATAAAGTTGGGGGAAGTAATCAGCAAATTAAATATCATACAGGAAATAACATCGAGCGCATTTACAAATTTATCGGATAACGCGCATAAAACTATACTCGATCTGTTGAAGGAGCTTCTAAAGCATAATTGTTCTTTTTCCCTCTCTCGGTGCATATTTAAACGAATGTAATATGTAAAGTTAAATAAATATGCTTATATCAAAAGGCCAAAATCAAACCATTGTCTCCTTGGCTACTTTCTTATTATGGCTTATCGCCTCGCAAATCGAAAAATCCATTTCGTTACTCTTATTTCTATGCTCTTGTTCCCAGGTGAGAGTATGGTTTCTTATGTCCGTGAACCAGATTGCAACCCCATTGGCACTAAACGAAAATTTTTAAACAGAAAACGATCACATATACATATGTATATACATATTTCCCGTTGACTCTTACACTTACACGAGCAACAAGCCGAACATAACAACGCAGCTGAGCAAGAATCGTTTCACATAAGGATGTCGGAATAATGGTACAACCTCCTTGGCCATTGCCTGAAACAAACTTAAACAAGTGTCAAAAAATTGCATGAACAGAAGTAAAGAGTTAAAAACAAGAATATGAGGTATGTTATATAAGTACATACTTTGGTGCTGGGGTCATTCCAGATTTTAACAATGGTCTCATATTACCAATACCAAAATCTTCTAAAGTCTTTCCATTGTTAAGCAGACACAGCCAATTTAACACTTCTGAGCATTCTTCATTTTTATTAACCAACAGCAGAAATTTCGGACTTTCTGGCAGTCGCAAAAGCAATAAGAAACTAATCCATCCAGGCACTGAGAATAGCAATCCAAGTACGCGCCAAGAGCGTATTATCAAATTACCGATTATGGGTATATACAATTTCCAATTCACCATTAACTGGGAAAGTCCTACGGGTAACGAAATTCCAGTTTAAAAGGTACTTGCATTTGTATAACAATAACTGTAAATACATATGTATATGTGACCTGGTCTACGGAAAGGGGGCTTAGGTGTCAAAAATAAGGAGAACAATTAATGAGATAACGAGAAACTGAATTATTTTTAACAGCTTTTCCCAGAAAACTAGTTTTCGCACGTTAGCTCCCGTTTCGTAGACCAGGTCACATATCGATTTTTAAATACCAGGACAATAGACCATAGCAACGCCATTGAACATGCACATATAGTTAATGATAGAAGCGCGATTTCTTGGTGTACAAAATTCCCCGAGATATGTAAGCGCCGCGAAACCAGGGCCAGCCACACTTAAGCGAATAAGCGAAGATATATTAAAAACGCAGATCAACATTACCAAATTAGTTTAATTACCATATGCCAGTCATAAAGCGGAGAGTGAGAAAAACCCAAAAATTTGTGATTAACATGGATGAAAACGAGCAAACGATTGCCATTGCGGTACTGCGTACAAGCACCGTTCGCCTTCCGATTTTGTCGCAGAAATAACCCCATATGTAAGATGAGAAGATCATGCCTATGGGAAGATAGAGACATAAACGACATAAACACGTCTACAGATTATGCTATAGTATGTTACCGATATATGCTGCCGCCTGTATAGCCGCTTTTGCTTGCTCCGAACTAGCGAATTCGCACGCGCTCTTTGGTGCTATGATAGCCATGCCCATTGTTTCGGTGATTGTGAACATTAGCAGTAGCCCACAAGTGACCAAAAGTTGCAAATGCCCCTTACCGAAGCCTGTGTGAAATGTCCGTACAATTTCATTTTTCATCTTTGTTCGACATACATACTTATGTACTTATATTCCATATAAGTATACTTATGTATGTATGCATTTTATGAAAACAAAAACAAACGAGCGCTTTACCTATTATAACCATAACATCATCAAAGTGCGTGCCGTACGGTAATGCAGACATATGAATTTTCAGTTAATGACTAAAAATTAAACATTTCAAAATTGACAATTCAAAAAATTATTAGCAAAACAAATTAGGCACAGTACTCTCCAATGTCACACACGCGAATAGCAGAGAAATAAAAATAATCGAAAATTGAGACAATATTTTTTAAGAATATCAAAAATAGTAATTTTTTTTTAATGTTTGTCACAAGTAACAATAGTTATGCACTTATTTGATTTTAAGCCTGAATTTATGTATGTAAATACGGTAACTAATTCCTTTAAAATGTTTTTGTGCAAAAAGAAATATTAGTTGATAAGGACTATCATTTAAAAATCTTATTCGCCATTTTTATAAAGTCCAATCTCAAAGATTTTTTTTTAGCAAATACCATTTTCCTACATAAGTATATTAAATATTCGCTAGTAAGACAAGCTTTGATTATAGCATTAATGCGGATTTATTAAATTTCACAGAAAAAAAACTTGAAAAACGGCTACTAAGGGTTACACATTTTATTATAGATTACTTTAAACTAGCTGTATATTTTCAACCTCCTTAATTAAGTCCATGTGTTTAAACTCATCGGGCTTTTTGTTGAACGTCTCTAGTAGCTTTAGCTTGTTTTCGTCACTCTTACAATAAAACATTTGTAATTCATTAGCCAAGCATTGTGCCTCCTGTGCCGTCAGGACTTTGCTGTCGTATTCGCCTCGCATCAATACAATATCTTTATCTTTCATTTCAGTATAATGCACAATAGTTAGGCACTCTGGCGCGTTTTCGGCATGCACCTATGAATTATAGATAATTTAATATATGTAGATGTAAGAGCAAATCACTAATAAAGAAGAAAAACCAACCTGGTAAGCTAGTAGCGGCGTGAAATGCACCGCATTTGCAGCAAACTGCAACATGATAAACTCGAAACCTTCACTTCGCGGAAGTGGCAACAAAAATATGGGGAATTGTTTAGCTCGTTGCATAAGTGTATCAAACTGATTCGCAGTTAAAGTGGCCGCTAAGACATCTTTAGTTTTGTGGTATTCATACCAAATGCTTGAGATTTCTTCCGCTGTTTTGTCTGCAACAAGTTCAAGCTTCATGATATCTGTAAGTTTCTTGTAGGGTATCTCATTGGCTTCCTCATTTTTCCGCGGTTGTTTTGGATTGAGAAGTTCGGAATAAGTTCTTTAAGTAAAAACCATTAATATAACTTTCGTGACAATTTATAGTTAAATATTTACCTCGATTGACTCTTCCCATCCTTAATAGGATTGGCAACTTTGTCCACACGTTCTAAAAACTCTTCCGGAGAAGTTTGTTGAAGCCTGGCAATTTTCTCTGCATATTTATCAAAATATGGATTTTTCTCTTTCATTTTATCCAAAGCATCCTCGGCACGTCTCATTGCTGACATGCTTATAGTTCTTTTAAGTACGTTGTTGATTGATAAGAGGCGCAGGCAGGAACGGGAACAGGCCATAACAATCGCAACTTACGGCTAACCCTTAAAATTTTCCCAAATCGCTCGAAGGGGAAAGGTTTTTACACATGGAAGACGTCTAAAATTTTTTTGACAATGACAAATTACACAACATAAAACAGCTGTTCAATCTGGAAACTGTTAGGGTAGCCCATTAAAGTAAAATTCCTTTTTATTTAAATATAATTGCTCTTATTCTACCTCGCGGTTTAAAGAAATAAACGACTTTACCAAAAGTTAATAAATTCACTTTTCTAAAAAGTACCTTTTACATAGAATTTGGATTGTCTGATATCAGGGAAAAGTGATTTTATTATTTGAAATTGGAAACCCTTAACATTCGATACTCCGCATTCGACATTTCGACAATTCGAACTGCAACTCATCGAATTATATTTATCTACAGAGGTGTGTGAAGTTCTATTTCGCACGCGATTTAAGGAAACATTTGTTAAGATATTCGCTTTTAAAACACTTATTTGTTAATATAAAACCAAATACAAAATGTCGGCGAGTAGTAGCGATGTAAAAACAGAACAAATTGATTTAGCAAAGTTAAGTTTGGAACAATTAATGCAAATCAGACAGGAAATGGAAAAGGTGCGTCCACGGCAATGGCAATATCTAATATACAATTTTTGAAAAAATAACTTTTTGTAGGAAATCAACAGCATTCAAGCTTCATTACAAACTCTTTACAATTGTAAAGCGAAGTACGCTAGCTCGAAGGAGGCACTGGAATCATTCCAACCTGAGTGGCAAAATCGTCAAGTATTAGTGCCGCTTACAAGTAGCATGTATGTACCTGGACGCATTAAAGATCTCGATAACTTTGTAATTGATGTGGGCACAGGTTATTATGTGGAAAAGGTTTGTGGATTTGTGTCTAAAATATATTGATGGTATAATTCAGAATTTTTAACTTTAAAGAATTTGGAAAGCTCTAAGGACTATTTCATGAGACGTGTTGATTATTTACAAGAGCAAATTGAGAAAATTGAAAAGATCCAAATACAGAAGAGTAGGTTTCTAAATGCTGTTGCCGGTGTAATGGAGATGAAACAACTCGCACTCTCGAAACAGATGCAACAACAGCAAAGTGCATAAGAACAAAACATTTTCCTTGATATTGACAAAAAAATTTACATTTATCATGGAATAATAAAAGTTTATTAACGGAAATTTGCTTGTATTGAACGAATTCGCCTGCAAATAAAGATAAATGAAAAGCTTTTAAACACGACATCTTCATATGCCAATCGATCTATATATTTTTACTATTTTAGGGGGAAGTAAGTTATAAATTAATATTATTATACATTCACATATACTTGGTACATTTTAAACCAGTCTGTATTTTATTTTATTTTAAACGAACTATTTCTTTTTAGCTTCCTCAAGTGCAATGCCGAGCATCTTAATTTTCTGTTCATATACTTCCTTTAAATCCTATAAAAAAAGTTTATAAGTAGAAGAATTTTCAAAAGTTGTTTAGTGTACCTTAAATATTTTCGACTGTATATCATATTCAGCTCGAAGTTTGTCATAAACTCCTTTAGATATTAATAACTTCTTCTCAGTTATGGCACATTTATCCTTCTCCGCTTTAATCCATTGTTGAGATTTCTCCAAACGCACTTGCATGTGATCGCATTCGGCACTCTTCAAGTTCAACATATCTTTAGTCACCTGTACAACATCCTTCATTGCTTCCACTTGATTCTTGAGCACCCCAACTTGTTGCTCTTGTTGTTTACATACTTTAGTTTTTTCAAAAAGCAAAGTTTTTGCCTTCAGCAATAGCTCATCCTGCTCCTGTCGTGACTTGGGAGCGTCCACACCGCCCAACATAACCGACTGTTTGAGCGATTGCTCCAATTGATTTACCCTGCGCTTAAGTTGTTCATTTTCGGTTTGACTTTGCTTCACAAATCACAAAATAAATGTATTGTGTTATTAAATTGTATTAAAAGAATATATTATTCTAACCTCTAATTCCTTACGAAGTGTAAAAATTCTTTTGCGCGACTCTTCTACCAGCGCCTGTTTTTCACTCTCTAATGTGAAAACTATATCCAAAAGTTCATTACTTTGTGGCTGGGCTTCTTGATCTTGTACTGGTGGTGGAATCACAATTTCACTGGCTAAATTATTGTTAACATCTTCTATGGAATCTGTAGTGTTTTCAGACATATTGCTATTTTATTTAAATTTCTCCAAAAATTTTCCTGTGAATATATCCGCTGTTTTCCTACTACTCGGCCAAAATGTGTGTCTTCTTCTTACTTTATTTATAAATACCACACTGCATTGCTATTTTTAGCCAGTACGCAAAGTGCGCGCGCCGCTGAATATACACATGCCACCAAAAATTAAAATTATAAAAATTTTATTAAAAAAATTCACGCCATCAAATGTCTGCACTAATTCGCATGATTGTATTTTTCCGGAAATAATTTTTATTAAAAAAACAAATTGTGTTGTAGTCCAAAATTTATTTAATTAAATTTTAGTAAATAAAACTGTAACTGTTGTTTAATATGTAGTGTGTGGTTGAAAGTGACATTTGTTACCATCGAAACGGGTTCTGACCTTATCATTAATGTTTAAAAGTAAATGTAAATAATAAGTGTGTAGAAGAGGCAATACGAGTAGTCCCAAAACTAATACGAATGGTTCGAATGCCAATTAGCCATCGAGCTCCCCAGCGGCATGGGCGTCAGCATAGTTTTTGCCTCCCTTTTCTTCTGGATTCAGTTTGATCATATCATCGATACGCAAGATGGTAATAGCGGCTTCAGTAGCAAATTTAAGTGATTTTATTTTTGACATCGCTGGTTCTAAAACACCAGCCTTCTTGTTGTCGCGTACAATACCTTCGATCAAATCCAAACCCGTCCACTTAAGTTGAGCATGTTCAGTTTTTGTTTGGCTGGAATTGTGGTAAGCGCGTAGTTTTGCTACCAAGTCTGTAGCGTCCTTAGCAGCGTTCACCGCCAATGTTTTTGGAATGACCAATAGAGATTTTGCAAATTCAGCAATAGCCAATTGTTCGCGGGAGCTCTGTAAAATATTTCACATTAATCAGTTTTTCAAGTGCTATGCTAATATTTAATTTACCAAAGAAGTTGCAAAATTTTCCAAATATATTGAAAGTGCAGCTTCGACACAACCGCCACCGGCTACAACTTTTTTACTTTCCAACACACGCTTTACAACGCACAGCGCATCATGAATAGATCGTTCCATCTCATCACAGTAGAAGTCATTAGGTCCACGCAAGATAATAGAAGCAGCAGCTCTATTAGCGAAATGTAATCATTCAATCACTTCGAACACAAATATTTTTAAACATTTACCTAGCTTTAGTGCCTTTAATCAAAATTAGTTCATCATCACAAATTCGCTCTTGTGCAACTTCGGCAGCTTCTCCCACCATAGATGCTTCAAAGCTCTCTTCCCCTTCCATATTAGTCAACGAAGTGAGGAAGGCGGCTCCTGTGGCTTTAGCAATGATTTTCAAGTCACTCTTCTTAACACGACGCACGGCCATGGCACCAGCCTCAACAAAGTATTTCATGCAGAGATCATCAATACCACCCGAGCATAGCACAACATTTACTCCAGTTGAAAGTATTTTATTGATGCGCTCTTTGGTGATATCCATTTCACGTGCACGAATTCCTTCAAGCTTATCCGGGTCATTAATAAGTACTTGCACTCCCATTTTCATTTTTGTCTTTTGTAGAGAGAAATCTAAGCAAGCTATTTTTGCGTTGACAATTTTTTTCGGCATTTGTTGTGAAGCAATGGTACAGTTCAAAGCATAACCAGGTATCAAAACTGACTCGCGTGCTGATTTACCATGAGCCTTCAAGACATTAATAGCCTTAATTGAATATAAGGGACTTCCTTTCGGATCTATGATCTACACAAAAGCACAACAAATTAAAAATGTTTAATAACCCATTTCTACTAAATGTACCTTCACTGCTTGCGCGGCATCCACAACCATGGTGGCGAACAAATCAGCGTCGGCACCAATGATTTTGGAACTCATCGATGTTTTTGCAATGTTAATTAGGGAATCACGTCCCAGTTCATCAACAGGAGCTGTTAAATGTTCTGAAATGTATTTACAAGCTTCTTTGCATGCCAGACGATATCCAGCAATGATTGAAGTTGGGTGAATTTTTTGCTTTACAAGCTCATCAGCATTCTGAAAAAAGTGAGGTCATATATACATAGTTAAATTTTAATAAATAAAGTCATAATATTATTATTGTACCTTTAACAACTCTGCGGCTAATATGACAACTGATGTTGTACCATCGCCAACTTCTTCATCTTGTAGTTGCGCTAGTTCCACAAGAACCCTTTTGAATAAAGAACAGCATGAAAATTTGAATATTTAATGTACAATTTAAAATACTTACTTGGCAGCTGGGTGCTCCACCTCCAACAATTTGAGAATTGTGGCACCATCATTGGTAACAGTGACATCACCAATGTCGTCTACCAGCATTTTGTCCAAGCCAACGGGGCCCAAAGAACTTTTTACAATATTTGCAATGGAGCTCGCAGCCATAACTGAAAGCATATTAAAAATATTTTAAAACCACACCCTTGTTCCCTTACTTAAGGACCTAAATGGTAATAATTGTAACCTCACTTTTTCATGTAAACTGTATGTATTTTAATTAAGGAATACAAATTTTAGGTCTTGATTTTTCAATCAGAATATCACACATTTGCAACATTATTTTACAAACATTCTCGAAAAGTCACAATTCAAGGAATATTTCACATGTTGTCTTTTCTCCCGGCAATGCTTGGTCGCAGATGTTTTTATAACTCTGAAATTCTTACCATTTTGTGTACGCACGGAAGCGCCTGATTGTCTTGTGCCCGCAATGGACAGAGGGCTAGCAATAGTGGACATCCTTTTGGTTATTCTTTGAGATTTTTAATTAAAAATCAACAATATTTTAGAATGCTGAAGAAAAACGATGTGCGCCTGACTCACTGTGTCGGTGACAAGAAAAATGTGTGCTTGTTCGAATTCGAAATGTCTTCTTTATTATAATTTTCCTACGAGTGGCAGCTCTAAACAAGTGTTACCGTAGTAAAAATCTTCCGTCAATAAAAAAACTATGTTTTCGAATATATAAAATCGTTAATATTAAAAAACAAAAAACAAATTTAACGTTGCATTTACCTTTATTCAGATTCAGTAATATCCACATATAATAAAAATAGTAAATTGCTTCATCTCAACGTAACGCAACGAAGAAAGTCACCGATTGCCTTTTTCATATATAAAAAATTTAGAAATCGATACCTATTATTTATCGATGTTTTGAAAACACCATTTACATCATTATTACTGCAGTTTATTTAGTTTATACGTTCTCTAACATTCCTGTCGTAGTTAATTACAAGTTTTTAGTTTCAAATAAATATAAACAATATTTTGATTGATTTAAGTATAAATTAGACCATTAATGTAAAGTTAAAAATGATACCATTAAAATGTATTTTACTTCTCAGCGCTGTAAGCATAGGTAAACAATTGTTCATTGGCCACACCCAGCTTCAGTATGGATGCTGACTCAAGCCTCACATTATTAAATTTTATTCATATTTGTTAAAAAGTTTCAGCGCAGCAAAACCAATTGGAGCAAAACAGATGTATTATTCCAAGAATTCTACAAGGAAGTTGGTTCTCATGGGAAACTGGTTTTCCCACACAAACTGTAATAGATGCGACTTCCATGTCACGCCGTGGAGTATGTGTAACCATGTCTGGCCATGGTGATGAGTATTCATTCATATTTAAAGAGCGGTCGGCAAATTGCTATCATTGTGTTCGCACGGTTATAAGAACACTGAATGTGTTTGAAAAAGTTGAAGGTACAAATCAATTTATGTCTAAATAATTTTGTGATAAAACTGTCCCTTTTCTATTTTAGGTCCATGCGTTTCTATACCAACGGGAGTAGAGCCAAGCGTCGAAAATGTTTGCAAAGGAATAAGAGATGACCAACAATTAGTGACATTGTTTAATGAGAATTTTGTTCCCATCAATTGTCGGTCGTCGCTTGAAGGCGTATGGCATTTCACATATCAAGTAATATTAGATATTCTTCTCAAATTTAAAAGAAATTTTTGTAAGAAAGAACATGTATTTATTTCTTTAGAATCGTTTCCGGTTTACTGGTGTCTGCAACAAACCCGATGCGCGTATTCAATCTTGTCAAACAGCTGGTACTCAATTCTTGATACAAAATCAGAAATTCAATGTCACGTACCAACAGTGTGAGGGAATGGAAGGCACATTTTCCGGTACTGTGGAGTATAGTTGCTTGGGCGATTGGTTTGTCGGCAAAAATCATTATTTTGCGGTGGCAAATACGAAAGAATCGCGAAAGGATGAAAAATACCGATGTTTTCTGAAAAATCGTGACGATGATTTGTACATTGGTGTCTCTATTACTGCTGAATGTAATACTTTGAAAACGCCAGAGAACTCGCCCGAACGTCTTAAGCTTACACCTGTAAAAGCGGAATATGTTGAACCCGGTTGTACTCTCCCACAAAATTTCTCTGGTGAATGGGTCAATACTGCAAATATCGATGCAGATGTCTCTATTAGTGAAACACATATAAACGAGACATACTACCCCGATCGAGCACGTTACCGTCGTACGATATACGTGTGTCGCGAGCGGCGAGATAATCGAATTATGATGGCTCGTCTAACAGTGGATGGCTGTCAAAAGGATTATGTATGTTTTGATTTTCAACCACGTCATCACAATATTATACGCTACCGCAAAGGTTTGGCTGTTATCAAGGACGATTTCAGCACAGTTTGCTCGTGGGTTCAGTTCAAAAATGCAGAGGCTTGGAAATATGACTTGTTTCTAGCGAAAAATCCGGTACCAGTACGTTGCCCAGTGGCGGGAAAATTCAATTTTACACAACGTGGAGAACATCCCTTCAGAACAAGAATTCTCGGAGGTGTAACCTTAAGTCCTCGACCGAACATACATTGCAAACAAAATATTTCTGATTTATCAGTCTGTGACACAGATCAAAAAGAATTGGCTATTGATGAGAACTACTGTCTATCAGTAGATCATTTGGGAAGGCCTGTGGATATATACAGTTAGTTATGTTTTTAATTTTTATCAAACAATGATTCCAATTTAATTTAAAATTTTAGGTGACCCTGATTATCGCATGAAGTGTATAGGTTTTTGGAAAGAGAATCTCAAATCTTACCTCATCACATATGATGATTTGGATCCACTTTCTAAGTACCGTTGTTGGGTATATCAACGCGCAGATTTAAATCGTGTGCTAATGTCGCAAGGTTTGTATGCCACATTATTAATTAATTTGCATCGAAACTAGATTTTTTACTTTGCAGCTGTTGGAGCCTTTTGCAAACTAAATCAAGATGTCACCTCATGGAATCACACAGAGGGTGCCGCAGTCGCCATTGATGCCATAGAGTACGAACGAGAGCGAGACGACTGCCCTATGTACTTCGATGATGGTGCCTATCCATGGAAAGATTCGGATGCATCCAACATTATATTTGATTGGAATTTTTATAAAGCAGGTGCGAGCCCCATATTGTCATATACAAGTGGTATTTTTTTAAGTGTCGTCACATGGATTTTATTTTAACCAACCGTGTTCATTACCCGCTCTCACAAATAATTTTTTAGAATATGGTGTTAAAAATTTTAAAATGCAACGATATACCTTGATCAGGAATCTCTTAGAACGTATAATTTACGATTTTACGAACTTGAATGTGTCTTATTAGCTCATAAGTAAAAGTATTCGATTATGTTTGTACATTCCGTCCTCATTGGTAACTATAATTCTAAGTCGAAATTTATATATGTATAATTACGTACAACTGTTAAGTGCATTAAACCGTCCATTTTTAAATAAAATAAAAATTAAAAGCAAATGTGAAGTTTAATGTATTAATTTAAAATATATATATTTGTGCGAAGACTTAGTTTGTGCAAATTATTTAATGCATATTAAGTTCGGTAAAACAAAAACCAAGTGGCAAGCGACATTTATATCGATAACAATTTTTCATGTCTACTTGGCAACGCGGTATGTATTTGACATTAAGAACTGCTGTTTTTATATCACTCCTCGAAAAAAAACAAGCGGAATTTGATAATCTGCTGGAGCAGTAAAGGAAAATTTGCAAAAACATTGAGCAAGTGCTTCTTAGTCAAGATCATAGTTACTTAATTGTTATAAAAATCTAAGTGATATATCCAAAATGGCTCTTTCAGTAATGCTGCGTAATGCCGGCAAATTGAATGGTAAAGATAAATACGGGAATTGTCTTACATTATATAATCGCGATCTTTTAAGTTGTAGGACTAGGTAAAACGGCCCTATCTTTGCCCATGAAAACTTTGACAACAAAGAGTACTCTTTCTGCAGAAAGTTTGAAAACTTTAGCGAAACTGAATAATGCACAGGTATGTTATGTAAATAATATAATAATTTCAAAGCTTATAATGATTATTTCTGTTTAGTGCTTATCAAGAACCTTCTCATTAAGCTCTCCTAAGATGTCTGCAGCTAAAGGCAATCACGTACCTTTATGGACCGCTGAACGCCTGATATCTCTTTCCCTGCTGGGTGTTGTTCCTGCCGCTTTTATCTACCCTTCGCAAACGCTCGATGCTCTACTTGCAGTTTCTGTAGTCCTTCACTCGCACTGGTAAAAAAATATATATATTTTTCATTGTTTCAGCGAATAATCTATATTTTTATATCTTCGTTTATACTGTTTCGAAAAAGGGGTGTGGAGGCCATAATTACAGATTATGCTCGCCCGCAAGTGGTTGGACCACTCTTACCAAAAGTCGCCCATGGTGCCTTGATATTACTGTCTATTGCAACCCTTGGTGGACTTTTCTATATCATACAAAATGACGTCGGAATTGCCAACTCCGTTAAACAGATTTGGAAGATCAAGGCTGCTGGATCTGGTTCAACTGTTGAGGAAACCACTTCTAAATAATTGCTGTATCTTTTCTATTCATTACATAGTAACGTATTAAAGCAGTTTAAAAATTATAATAAATTAATTAAATTATGTCAAACGGATCTGCAACAGCTAAAATCGTAAAATTTTGATTTTTGTATTCGATTTAATCGTACCTACACGAAATGTAACTAATGAAAAAAAAGCTGTATTACGAAATTAGAGTGTATTAAAAACAGTTACCTTAATACAACTGTAAACCAATGAACCATGAAATAAAATTAAACATCAAACATCTAAATTTGTTACACTTATGTTTGCCGTAAAATGAAGAAAACATTTGACAAGCAATAAGTAATGACGATATGTTTAAACATAGGTTGTATAAATTAGCATAAATATAATTGGCGTTCTTTATTACGTAAAGTTAAAACATTTGAATAACAATGTATAATACATAATATAAAAATCTTTTGTGCTTTCCGATAGATGCTTGAGAGGTCACGTACTCTCGACATTTTTCTTGTGGAATAACTTGAGAGCTTCCCATTGCTTAGAATGCAATAAAATATGAGGTCGGCGAGCGCGCATGAAGTCCACAGCTTCTTCCGGTGACCAACCGTTTTTCTAATTCAATACAAAAATAATATTTTAGTAAAAAAGCTGTGATAAAAATATAAAGAAAACGACATAATTCTAACGACATATACTATAACCTGTATTTGATGGTATTGACAGATACAGGAGGTTCTCCGCCTAAGTTAGTAGTTTCCGAGATACATATTTGTAAATACAGTCTGAAATTATAAAACTCATTTATGATTTCTCCTATGTTTTACATACTTTGTGCACATTTTGCACTTAATATATCTGCAGTTAGACTATTCGTTTTGAAATGCTTCCAAAATATGGATTTACTATGCTCTTTTTGAAGAAAAAGTATATATTAAAAAATACTTCGCACTTCTAGAAACTCCTCTATCTGTCCATACCATTAAATCAGCGCGCCAATTCATAGTTTTGCCGTTCTTTTAATAGTCTCACCATCATTAGGTAACATCCAACAAGGGTAGCGCTACGCGTGCGCCCAGCCTTGCAATGAACATATACAGTCCCATTATTCTCAGGCTCAGAAGCCGCATTCAAACTTTTTATACGTTTCTCTTGAGGTAGAAATTGGTTTATAAATTTTACTCCATCATAAAGTTTATCTTGATCTGGTGCTTCAAAAATATCTGTTGTAGGTAATTGTAGAAAACTAATCCCATGCGATTTCCATTTCTCTGAGTCATTGGAAAACATAGATAGCTCGTAGTCTTCATTCATGGAAACAACTGCTTTCACGTTTTCTTTTGCGATCAACTACGGTATAACAACAAACACAAATTTAGCACAGCACAAGAACAGATAATTTTAGATACTTTCTTACTTCTTTCGCCTCCGAACGGAAGGGTAAGGCACCCAAAATTACATTCTCATCAATGCGATCGTACCAATTCCTCAAGGATGCTTTTTCCATCAATACATTATAAAACAATGTTGGATAAAATGTTACGCGAGCAAACATAGCAGACTGTTCGAAAAAAGAAGTTATTGAGTAATTTTCATTGAAGCGAAAGTTTTACGACTAAAGGCGTAAAGCTCAGCTCAGCGCGTATAAAGCAACTAGTGAATATATCTTAGGCACTACCTAAACAAACAACTCTTCACAAACTCTCTCTGCTTACACCTTAGCGCACGTGCGCTCCACAACCAGTTTTTGGATGAGTTATTTTGTGTTTAAATAGCGACGATACAACGATATACATACGTCCAAAATAGTTTACTTACAATCATGTTGATACGTATTTTAATGAATCACTACTCTCAGAAGAAACCAACCCAACAAAAGCTTCCAAACAAAGCTTGAGATTTTTTATCGCCGATTCATAAATAATTCAAGTCTAAACTGTTCACTGAAGCTGAAATTTAATTTTTAATCCCATTCACATAAAATTCTTGTTACGTTATCTCCTCTATTGCTTCCACAGATGACTATTAATAAATTCATACATATTTATATTATTTTGAAAGGGTCAAAGTTGACATAACCTGAACCGCGGTATATTTTAAGCTGTCACGATCAGCTGTTGAAAGCACTTGGAAAGTTAAGTACGGCACACATTGATGGCGACAAATGAGGAACAACATCTGTAAAATATTAAACACACGTTCTTACGGGAATAATTATTTAGACGACAGCACTACTTCACGGCAGCAGGCTGTAGCTGTCGCTGAATTAAAACCATTTCTAATTTTCCGACGACAATGGGCAACTGTGGTGTTGGCAGTAATATGTGAAATGTAAAATTATTAAAATCTCTAACCTATTAACAAATTTTTTTGCACAAACAATTTTACTTTGAACAAAACATTTAAATTTCATTGAAGCTAAAAGTTTTAGTAACGGCAACAAGGAAATTGTGTAAGAGTAGTAGTAAGAGCCTCTATCACTTATCTTGAAGAATCGTCGTTGCGCAAATAATTTATCTGGATTCTTAAAGCCAATGCTTTCATAAATAGTATTTTTCGTCGGAAATGTAAACAAACAAACTAATTTATGAATTGTCAGTGAAACCGCGTCGAAAACAAGCATTGTCGAATTAGATTCTACAATCCACAATTGTTTTTCCAAGATTTTTTTCAATATCGGGGCAAACATAGTATTATGCATCTTGTTTTTTTATTGAAGAAATGGTTGAGTGGAATGCTACAACAATAAAACATGGATTGTATATCTAAATATTACAAAACATCATTAAATTCATTCTCCCTCCCTAATTAAAATAATTATTATTTGCAATTTTTCATTTGATGCAAAATACCCAAACAAATATTTTACAAGTATTTCCATGAAACAATTAAATAATTTAAAGAACGGAGACCAAAACTTATAGTAAGTAGTTTTTAAGTAATAAACGTGAGAATGTTTGTTTTACAGTTATTCAGTGGGTAATAACTTTTTAATTTATCTTTAACAGAGAGGTCAATACTGGCTCCTCCTACCAAAATTTATATATATATGATGTAGGCTATTCATAATATCGCTTGAATTCGACAATATATACTTTTTTGTTAAGTGTTTGTGAATCATGTTTAACTACTTTTTGATAAATAGTTGAAATTAAATTTTTTTTGTGTGTCAAAATATTTCTGATTGTCAAAGAAATCGATACAGAATCTGTCATGTCGACTAATTCGTTTGTTATCGATTTCAAGGAATATGACCATTAAAGCAAGACGAGCATAGAGAAATGTCACAATAAGCACAAAACAAAAATTTACAAGTCATTGAAAGTCGGAAACCAAAGCGAAATATTAACCAATATTTTTCAACGTAAGAAGTAAATAAATATATATTTTTTGTCAAATGGCGACTACTCTTGAAGATAAATCCATTTGGGATGATGGCGAGGAAACTTTGGGTGAAGAGGTACTACGTATGTCCACCGACGAAATAGTCAGCAGGACGCGTCTAATGGATAATGAAATCAAGATCATGAAGAGTGAGGTTATGCGTATAACTCACGAAATTCAAGCCCAAAACGAAAAAATCAAAGATAATACGGAAAAGATTAAGGTAATTTAATAGTTATACTAACAAAATATGTTGATCACAATTTATATACTTAATAGGTTAACAAAACTTTGCCGTACTTGGTATCAAACGTCATTGAACTGCTTGACGTGGATCCTCAAGAAGAAGAGGATGATGGCGCTGTTTTGGTATTGGACAATCAAAGGAAAGGCAAATGCGCCGTTATCAAAACTTCCACCCGTCAAGCTTACTTTTTGCCTGTCATCGGTTTGGTGGACGCAGAAAAATTGAAACCCGGTGATTTGGTAGGAGTCAACAAAGATTCATATCTAATCTTAGAAACATTGCCTGCGGAATATGATGCACGAGTAAAGGCTATGGAAGTCGATGAGAGACCAACTGAACAATATTCAGATATTGGTGGTTTGGACAAACAAATACAAGAACTGATTGAAGCTGTAGTATTACCAATGACTCACAAAGATAAATTCAAGACTCTTGGTATTCATCCACCCAAAGGAGTACTACTATACGGCCCTCCCGGCACCGGCAAAACACTATTAGCGCGTGCCTGTGCTGCACAAACAAAATCTACATTTTTGAAGTTGGCTGGTCCGCAGTTGGTGCAAATGTTTATCGGTGACGGCGCTAAATTAGTGCGCGATGCTTTTGCTTTAGCCAAAGAGAAAGCACCAGCAATTATTTTCATCGATGAATTAGATGCCATTGGTACAAAACGTTTTGATTCCGAGAAGGCTGGTGACCGTGAAGTACAGCGTACCATGTTAGAATTGTTGAACCAGCTAGATGGTTTTAGCTCAACTGCCGATATAAAAGTTATTGCAGCTACAAATCGTGTTGATATTCTGGATCCAGCTCTATTACGTTCAGGACGTTTGGATCGCAAAATTGAATTTCCACATCCCAACGAGGAGGCGCGTGCCAGAATTATGCAAATACACTCACGTAAAATGAATGTTAGCAATGATGTTAACTTTGAGGAATTGTCACGTTCCACCGACGACTTCAACGGTGCGCAATGTAAAGCCGTATGTGTAGAAGCTGGTATGATAGCGTTACGCCGTAATGCCACTTGCGTCACACATGAAGATTTCATGGACGCTATTATGGAAGTGCAAGCAAAGAAGAAAGCCAACTTGAATTATTATGCTTGAGCGCTAATCATATTTGTTTTGCTCATTTCCACTATGCAGTTTTTAGTTATTTTGCTAATATTATTTTTAATTAAATGAAAACGACACATTGAAAATAAAAAACACTAAATCGAATTTGCTTTCGATCATTGGAAGAATATATGTATGTATAACTCACATAAATAAAATTAATATATGTATATCGTAAATAGAAGTTTTGTGTAAAAAACGTTAAGTTACTACGTTGCCTCTATAAAAAGTAAAATGACAGTAAATATTCAATTAACTCCAGTACACCTGATCCTAGATTATCCAGCAAGAAGTAGGCTCAAGGCCCTTGCATCAATCTATGTGGACAGGAATTACATCACCTCCATCGCGCCCATCAAGCTCCTAGAGTTGTTCAGAGTGCTGGATCTCAGTGACCATATGTGGTATAGAAGAGGGTACAATAGATCATAAGCCGCAGTGGAAAACATAAATTAATTTCTCTCTATCTAAACATTAAATTTCTAAACTAATTTCAATTAAGACCTCACAAATTATTGAGTCTTTTCAGGTTCATAACTTGAATGAGAGTCCAATAAGAATTTATTTCACTATAATATTATCAGTATTAAAAGTAAATATTAAACTTGTGGTATAAAATAATTTATTTAGACAACTTTTAATGGTGTGAAGGATTCATTGGTTTTCTCAAAAAAAAATCTCAATATCGATTTCAAAATTGGCTTATTAAGATGGTTTAATATTTATGTGCTACTTTAAAAAGAAAATAATAAAATACTTGTTAACACAAGCTTCATGTCGCCGAGACGGTCTTGGTAATGGCGATGTTAACGGTAATGCAACAAATAACATTAAATTATTGACTGTTATGTACACATATCAACTAATTACACCTAAAAAGTATTACTATTTAGTATGTTTTATGCTAATTCACTCCGGCTGCTGTGGCTGTTGCTGCTCCGCTTCAGGATTTACTTGCTCTTGCTGCTGCTGATCAGCTGGTTGTTGATCCTGATACGGACGTCTAGTATACATAATAAATCCTAACAACAGTGTCAATATCGTGATCATGTACAAGTCCCAGTTAGCGGCAATATTTTCGTCCATGTAGAAGATGAATTTGTAAGGCGACTGAAAATAATGATATTGCTTATTAGTTTCACCACTTTCCAAATATTGAGAATCATACCTGTTTAATGGCTTCAACTTTTGCAAGCATTTGCAGTTTAAGAAGTGCTATGGCTACCGGTACTTTTGCATCTGCATTCGTTTCTGCAGCGAGGTCGTAGAGGCGCTTCGCCAGATGCCAGTCTTTTTTCATACCCAGCCCTTGTTCGTGCATATAGCCAAGATTGAACATTGCCTGTGCATTATACTGCTGTTCAGACGCTTTTCTAAAAAGATAAAATGCAATACAAATAAATTTACTTTTTACACAGTTTGCAGCAAATACAATTGTGGAAAAGCTACAAATTTATGTTTATAAAAAATTTACTACTAAAAATATTCAGTTGTAGCAGAAGACGTAATTTGGAGGAATGCTGACGAGTTCAGTCCCAAGAAACGGTTTGTTCAAGTTGCGTAAACCCGACGGTCGTGATAACGAAAATATTCAGTCTTATAACGCACCGCATGTTTATTGCGAATAGAACATGATGACCGCAAATTTACAGAAACTCACCTGTACAGAGCAGCTGCCGTTTCGAAGTCTATATTCGTTCCCCAGCCATAATAGTAATAATCGCCCAGTTTCACTTGTGCAGCTGAGTATCCTTGACCTGCCGCTCTTTTCCAATAGTAAAACGCACGTATAAGCTCCTCATGCCGATCATGGAAAATGCTGACGTCGCCGCGATCCAAAAGGAATGCCGCATTGCTTTGGGCGACCTCGTAGCCCAGCTCTGCTAGCAATGCATATTGCATATAGGCTTTGTCAGTGAAATAACTTTTGTAATCGTTATAAGCGAGCATCATGTTCGTACTCCATCTACCACGTTCGGCAACATTTTTGAAAAATTCTACAGCCGCTGGACATGATCTCAACATTCCAATGCCGTAGGTGTGCATTATACCCAAATTGTAGTAAGCCAATACGTGGCCAGATTGTGAAGCCAAGTTGAAGTATTTCAACGCTAATTTGTAGTCAGTTTTCACACCATTGCCAGCTAAATTGAAATTTTTAGTTTACTTTGTAATTTGATTCAATGTATTATAAGCTTACTGAAGTACATGTTGCCCAATTGAAGTTGACCATCAACCCAGCCTTGATCCGCGGCTTGCGTGAAATAGTTTAGAGCCTTGAGTGGATCTTTTGGAACACCAAGTCCTTTCAGATACATTAGTCCCAATCCGCTTTGTCCAACTGGATCGCCCAGTTCGGCTGCTTTCTTGAAATACTGTAATAACATTCGTTTAACATTTATATACGAATATTAAATGCTTTTGTTTTACTTACCTTGAATGCGGTTTCGTTATCAGCCTTGATGAATTCACTACCCTCTAAATAAAGCTTGCCTAAGAAGGCATAGCCTATTGCATTGCCTGTATTTGCAGCTTTAGTAAAGTATTCCAATGCTTTTTGGTGATCTTGTTGTATTGCTTTTCCTCCTTGGTAGTAGAGCTGTCCAAGGCCCACTTGAGACTGAACATCACCCTTGTCTGCTAACAACTGATAGTAGTCAACAATTTCAGTTTCTTGACTGCCAGGATTTTCGGACTCATCTAGTAAGCGTACACGATGGACAACTGGTCCGTTCGAGAATGTAATCTTGGAGGCAACTTTTTTGGCTACTTTCTTGTAATACATTAGCGCCCTCTCGCAATTAGTTGGCACATTTATTCCGTACAAATATCGATATCCAAGGGCCATCTGTGCAAATGTATGTTCGCCTAGAGCTGCTAATGTCAAATGAATCAAAGTCAGTGGTTGACTGACGTTTTTGCCACCAACACCAACAGAGTAGAGGAATGCAAGACCCTGATTAAATGAAAAAATATTAAAGATAAAAGATATATTCAATTTGATTTTTTTTACCATATTCGCTTCCGGCAATCCCTCTTTTGCTAATTCATCAAACTCTGTTGCCGCCAATTCAAAATTCAGCTTGCCATTACGTCCTAGTAGATGTGACCAAGCCATCTCTGCGCGAGCTTTTAGATGGTTCATTTCAGCAGCACGCATTATAAATATGTGTCCTAAGTCTTTATCGCTACGTTGTTTCGCGATTATATCCATACCTTTTTCGTAGAGGGTTTGAGCTGAAAAACAACAGTTATTCAATCATATACATGCAATTACAGTTATTTGGTTTAGGTACCTTCGATCTCTCGAGGGGTAGGTTCAGCAACTGGTTTTTTACGAATTTCTTCAATAGCCGCTATTTGATCTTCCAACTTCTGCCGAACGAGTTTTTCGTTCAGCTGCTGTTCGAGTAAGGCTTGTTGCCAAATTTTGAAGCGAGGTCCGATTTCAGTATCGAAGGCTGACAATGAAACAACTGTATTGCCTGGTGTCTGGGTAACTGGAGCATCTGTGGGTGACTCATTTTCTGTTACGTATTTGGCTGATTTCCGCTCATTGCTAACAGTGGTGGTATCTGTAGATTCTGCTGAATTCGCAGCTTTTCCAGCTGCATTTTCCGGTTGTGAAGTTGTTGTTTCTGGTTGAAGTGCATCCTGCGTATTTGCATTGTGTGTAGAAAGTGGTCCCTGCAACTCAGCTGTTACTATACTGAGAATAAGTAGTGGCAGTAAAAGCAACGCAATAAATGACTTGAATCGAACTTTCATAATTTCCTGAATATATTCTGATAACGTTATATGTAGAGTGGTTGTAAATTATTTTTTATGTTTGCTTTAAATACTCCTTTTGAAGTAGTTCTTCTAGATTTTGCACAAAAGAAAAAAAGGAAAAACGAAGACACATTACGAACGAGATATACGCAAAACTAATGGTATATCTTTAGTAAGTTCTGCATTACTTTTGTTTAAATATTATTGTCGTGATAAAATAAAAATGTTTCCAATTCACACGTAAGAAAATATAATTTTTTTTTATTTCTACGCAAATGTCAAAATAAATGATGATAGCGTTACCAGACATTATTTTCTAAACCTTATGTTTTGGTGGATTCGCTATCAACTATATACGAGGAAAAGATTTTGTACTGCACCTGCACAATATTAATAGTAAAAAATTTTATTATTATAACTTTTTTTATATTATATATATATATATAGTTATAGTACTTACACTGAATTATTGATAAAATAAATGTATTGTTAATATATTTATTCACTACATATCTTTTAAAACGGGTCATAGTAAGACCTGCGTGCCGGTTATTTGGCCAAAAGTGTCGTTAGTGTCTTTAAAATGTTCAAGTACTTAATAAAATGGTTCCTAATATTGTAAGAATAAAAATTAAACATCATGATATATCTGTCTTATGTAATGATTTGTAAATTAACTAAAAACAAAAAAAAAAAAAAAACAATTGTGTAGTAATAAAGAGAAATATATTTCATTCTACGAGTCGCTTAAAAAGAGCGCACACTTTTGTTAACTAACTGTTTTGTTAAAGAGAGCCTTTTCTTTTTGACATCCTTCAGTGAGAATAACTGTTTTGTTACACACAAACACTTCCTGCAATGCAAATGTTTTTATTCATCGACAGTAAGAGCAATGTAGCAAAATTAACTCAATGTTGAACAGCAGAGAGCATATGTATAGTATATCCATGGATCAATCCCGTACGCAACTCAAAGTGATACGGAATACCAATAGCAGCTTCCACCAACATCCTTCTTCCATCTGCTGGCTACCAACTTCCATCTGTTCGTGCAACTCTTTGCGCCGTTCTTGGTTAAGGCGATGTCTCGGACGACATCAGCTATTTAGTGTGGCGCTCGAGAGCAACGGTGCAGGTTAGTTTTCGCATTCGAATTGGATTTTTATGCGGATTATGTGGTCCCAATACTATGCTTGTGGCATTGTGTATTGGGTGTGAAGTGTATTTATAAGTAAAAAATGGGAAATAATATTTCGCAAAAATATCTAGTGGAAGTTTGAAATAATGTGAAGGTTTATTAAGGGCAGCGAATATAAGAGTGCACGATACTAATCTTAATTATCTATGTATTGTTTAAAGTAATAAGTAAAGCCGAGCAAAGTGAAAATTTTAAATTTCGACCAAAAAATTGTACGGTTATCCCGAACAAAGGCCATTAACCAGAAGATGCAAAGAGTCTTCTGATGGGCCAAGAAAAATCACAAACAATTTCTGACTAAAATAATGTGATTTACAAAGGCGAGACTTGAAATGAAATAAAAGCCTAAATATAAGAAACACACCCACTATCACGCTTACACACGCATATGCATACACACATACATATGTACTATATACAAAATGTAGGCTTCTATTCATACCGTTCGTTTCCCGTTTCTTTTTTAATTTCAATTTTTTTTTTTCAAAATTTAACAAAAAATAATCCATCGAAAATTGCAAATTGCATGAAACTGAGTGATGTGGGTAGAGTGGGTAGAGACGAGCGATTCTGCCCACCGAATATTTTCCTTTCGCATTTAGAGCCGCTCCCAAATTGCGAAAATAAGAACAACAACAAAAGCGAATGGTAGCAAACGAATGGTAACGACAGCGAAAAGCGGATGCTGGGCCGAGAATGCTTTACATCAACAACAACAACAACAATAAACAGCGACAGGATACGGGTGTAAAGATAAACCGATGAAATTTAGAAAACAAAGACAGAAAATATGGAAACGAAGAAGTAATTTCTTACATGTATATACATATATACATACATATGTATGTATATGTATGTGTGAAGCCTAATTTTTAATGAACCAATCGAAGTGAATTTAGTATGTTGGAAGAGTTCATAACTAATTCCGAAAATTAAATTTCGGTTACATTATCGTGGCGAACATATTCTTGAGTGCGCTTTTCGTATAATCCGTTATTAGGCTTCTGTAATTGGTTTTACAGTGATTAACTGCCCATTGTGTTTGTTGTTTTCATGGCCAAACTGTCCATATCCGTTTTGCAGTAGTAGCTCAGAATCAGTTGGTGTGCGGAATAGTTGAATATGATGTCAAGGCCTTTGCTGCATCATCACCAACGTTGTGCGGCACTTTACACGCACACGTGTTTCAGGTATGCCCTCATAAGTAGGTACACAGAAGACCTATGTACATACATACGTCGACATTACATATCTCTTGTATACCCAAGCACAAAGTTTGCTTAACTACATATGCATGTGTAAACGCTGGTCATTGTGTGATAGTTAAAAGCAGTTTCCACTTACAAGTGAGAAAAGAGCTTTTTTTGTGATTTTTTTTAAAGCAAATTTATTAAAAAAAAAAAATGTACATTTACAGAATTTTGTGTACTTTAAAAATTCCGAAATCATTTGGAAAAATTTTGAATTCTCTTGATACCGTAACCGATCTTCGTTGGGAAAAGTGCTTTGGCGCCGAAGAAAACTTTTCTGCTTAAAATTATTTCAAACCAATTTTCAACCAAAAAATTTCACTGTGTAGATTCCATAAATGACTGTAGGATATGATCGAAGGACTGGTCATTTTTATTTTTGACAAAACGTCAGCTTCACAAAACAAGCCGCTTTTTGTGAAAAAATTTACATTTCAGTGTTGAAAAAAAATCGAAATTGTTATAAGAAATAGTATTACTTTAATCAATACTTGAAAAATATGTATACATAAGTACTTCGTGTGAAAATTTCAAGTTATTCGGGTCAGCCGTTTCGTAGAAAAATTCCACCGATTTGTAAAACAGCGTTTCAAGAAAAAAGTTTTATACGCTCATGGCTCTGAGATACCCTCATGGCTCTGAGACTATTGGCCGGATTACAGGGTTTGTCCGGAAAGTAATATTACTGATGTTTTTCCACCGCGACTTTACTTCGGAGCGTGCGTGCACCGACTGGATTCGGTAGAGGGTGTTCCTAGCTAACGAACGAGCGACTGGCCAGTTGTCTCCGAGCACCAGGAGAGTCAGGACAAACATTTTCGTTCGTTAGAGCAGAGGTACACGATGAAATTTTGTGTGAAACTCTGTAAATTTGCGACAGAGATATTTGATATGATCAAGCAGGCTTACCTTGTTCTTGTAACAAGAAGTTGTGTGTTTCGGTGGCACCAGGCCTCTCCGTGCTGGGAGACCTGTGGCTTCAACAAACACTGACAATGTGACTCGTGTGCGCAAAGTTTTGAACTCAGACGTCGACTAAGTATTCGTTTAATTGCCCAGATGTTAAATTTATGAAAGTCTGTGGTTAATGACTTTGTGACGGAGCACTTGAACATGCACAAGGTGTGCGCGAAGATGGTTTCAAAAGTGCTCACTGACGACAAGACATCCTAACGCTTCCGAAGCCGCCATACAGACTAGTTTTTGTTTCATTGCCTGAAAAGGCCGATGAAAGGTTAGCATTTTGAGATGACAGAAGGGATCCAAGCAGCATGCTCCTCGGCTCTCAAGGCTAGTCCAGAGAATGCCTTCCGCGACGCCTTCAACTTGGAAATCCCGCTGTCACAGCTGCATCGACGCAGAAGGAGCCTTTTTGAAAATTTTTATTTTCGATTCGGTCGTTATTTTCGATTTTATTTTTGAAACGGCACACCGCATTTCTGACAAAAGCCTTTTATAAAATCCCTCAATCGGTCGGAGATGGCCAATAGGACCGTACAATTGCCGCGGAAAATCAGAACGCACTTCAGTGGCTTTAAGTCAAGCTACGAGAACTTTGTTTCAAAAGACAATATAAATTTAAATCGTTTATTGCACATACATACATATGTTATGTGTATATGCAAATACTATCTGGTCACTGTTTGGTGGCGCTACACGCAGGATGGGGGTGACAGATCGAGAATTCTGCAGGAAATGTCTAGAGTAGGGCATCAGGTAAACAGTGGAACATCTCTGGTCCTGCATTGCCAAGACTACGCTGTAAGCATCCAGAGTCACCACGGTATGATACACCGAAGAAGGTATCGATAGTGAGGCCTCCATCTGGTATCGTAAAGGACCACACTGGCATATGCGTGGCTTATTGGCCTAGCAGACTAACCTAACCTAACTTAACCTAACCTAACACTTTTTCCGTATATAGAAGCTTTCGAAAGCTTTCTAGCCATCATTTTCAAGTAATTACTTATTTGAGGGGATTAGCAAATTTTAATAACTCTCATTTGTAAAGGTCGTTCTCAGTACATGCGGTAGCTTTACATTACTAATAAAAAAAAAGAAAAAAAACCTACTCGTAGCCGTAGAAGAAGAATTATACCTAAATTCCTCTAACATGAACTCAATTTAAAATATCTACGCCTTCTTGCGTAGTTTTTCAAGTTTTGCAGTTTTATGATAAGCTGTAGTAATAATAGTGCCATTATTCTTAATATTATCAATCTCAATTTGTTTACTTGCTCGCCTGATTTAATCAACTCAATTCTAAAGCAGGCACCCACAAGTACAAGCAGATTTAAGTCATGGAAAAATAAGTAAATAGAAATCGCTTTAGGTGCAGCCGAACTTTATATACCCATCTGCTCTCGTGAGTTCTGATATAAAATGAAGTGAAGAGTTTTGAATTTGATTAAGAGGTTACATGGGTTTCCGTGGGTAAAAAACAGCCTCTTTCCAACAGTTATTTCTCATATCAGAAAATTAAATATTTTATTGATTTTTTCTTTGTTATAAACTACACTATTTACAAAGAAATTCTGAAATTTTTGGAAAAAAAAATTTTAAACTCGGCCCTGCGACGCCATTTCCGGTGACCCCTCGTAAAAAAGATGCTTCCGCGTTGGCAGGATAACTCTTTAGAGGTTCATCTAAAGTGAAAAAATACGTGTTTTAGTTGAAACGTTAACTTAGAATTTAAGGGAAGAATGAACAAAAACTGAAAATTGAATTTTTGGCAGACATTTTTACAAAAAAAAAATGAAAACTTTACTGAAAATTTTGCGACATTTCTTCAAATAAAATTCGTCTAAGTCTTTAAGAATTGTATCTCAAAGACCTGTTCAAATTTTCATGAATATCGGTTGAGTTGTTCTCGAGAAATCTTGCCAACCGACTTCAAACACACAGTTTCGAGAAAAAGGCATTTAAAGACGGTGCACTTAGGCTGTATCTCCGAAACTATTACTACGACAAAATTTCGAAACTCGCAGCTTCTCTTTTTACTTGTACTTAGTGCAATAAATATCATCATTAGTCTCCATAATGAACACCCCTAATAATAACATAGGATCGCCTGTCTGTATATTCATACTAACACAAACATTGAGTATAAATTTAGCAATATGGGTTTAATTGAATTTATTGCGCAAACAATTGTCTGAATTGATGTGAATGGCAAAGCGGATAATTCTGAGTAGTGCCACCAAGAAGTGGTGCCATGAGGCGCGGGCACTTTTTCATACAAATTCTTACTAAACGGATCAGCACTTAAGCTTAAGCTGGGGTTCATAGGCGTAAGGCTAATTTAATCATTAAAAATTTTATTGTTGATTGGAAATCGCGTTTTTGCCTTTGCTGAGTTGCGTCGTTTGCGTAGTTATATGCAGCATTTAGTTTTGAATTTGCGCTACTGGAGTGATGTACGACTTACCGCAGCGTTCGACAGCGACATTGGACGGAAATAGATAAAGGAATTAGCGTTTGGAAATGATGTGATGAAGTGTGATTATTTTTTTCGATAAATGAGTCGAAATACTGAAAATAAACAAATATTTTTTAGAAAAGTGAAATGGTTTTATTTAGTGATGCAAAGTTTCCACCTCGTCATTTACATGTTTTTTAGCAGCTGCAAGGATTTTCAGTTGACAGCTGTAGAAATAAGTGTTGACAGTGTGCAAGTGCAGTGAAGTGAATGATTACATGAAACCGCAAAAAAAAAAATATTAAAATAATAGTATAAATACCACACAAAGAAATAAAAAATAAGAAAAAAACTAAACTATTTAGGGCAACTGAATTGAAAATCCCTGAAATCTACTGGAGTGAATGTGGTAGTTTCTTACAAAAAATTTGAAAAACGACGTTAAAACTTCAAACTCAAGATGCGGAATTAAAAATGAAAACTCGACACACGCAAACGCCACATTAGACAGCTGAGCCGAGCACACAATGTCTGCAGCTATCTTCTGTTTTTATGTAAGTAGTTAAGTGTCTCACTAAAATACCATAATCACTTTGGCGCACATTTACTAGTAATTAAAGGTGAAAGAAAACTGGTATATAGGCAAGAAAGAATGAAAAAAAAAACATAAAAAAGAGTTAAGTCCATAAAGTGTCAAGTAGCACAATAACAAGAGCCACCAAGTGCCACCAACTCAAACAGCCAGGCAACACAAGTGTCTTAATCACACACATACACACACAATTGTGGGTAAATATTGCTTGGATGCGAATGCATGGCCATATAAAAATACGTCCGCTTACATACGCACAAGTGGATAAAAGTCCAAAAGGGCGTGTGTTGCCTTTGCAAAGTAGGCGACTGTGCGTTTTTTCATTGTTTTTATTCGACTTTTTGTGTCCTTTGCTACTCTCTTCGAGCATATAATATACTATATGTACATCTTCATCGTTCATCAGCAAGTTTGTATGTGTGCGTATGTGCTTACAGCTTCTAGCACCAGAGCTTAGTACGCTGAAAAACTATAAAATGTGTAATGAACGATTTGCTTCTCTCCACGAGTGTCTTTGCGAGAAAAATTAAAAACAATAAGGCATCTATACATATACATATAAAGATATGCACATATCCATGTGTTGATATACATAGGTCGACTCAAAAAAGTGCACAAACAAACGACAACAAGCAGTTTTAGAAACAGCTGCCAAGTGCCGACTGGAAGCACAAAAAGAGTAGCTGAAAGTTGATAGAAAGACACCATTACATTGATTTCAGCCAATACATATATACAGATGAGAAAGTATACGCTGTTTTATTCGACAATTTATTTTCGAAACCATTACACCAGCATGCCAGCCACAATTAAGTGTCATTGACAATGTGCTTTTAAGTGTATTGGTCGTGGAGTCTGTACATACTCGTTAAAGGGTATAAATGGGAGTAAAGAGAACGTCGCCGAAAGAAGCACACGTGGCGAAAACGAGTACTGTTGCAAATTTAAATAGAGTAACGGTACTCTTATAACCACTATCAACTATTAATGAAAATAAAAAAAAACACCCAAGAGCCTTAGTGGTAATTTATTGAAAATTGCTCATACGCCATGGCTTACTATAAACTGTTGCATTCATGTAAATTCAGATAAGCAATTTTTTTTAAATAAATATATATTCTATTTCGGTAGAGCTATTTTGTCACTGATAAATAAACACACTAACAATAAACTATTACCTGATTGGGAAATTTATAAGGACAACGGTTGTTAGAAAGGCGAAAACAGGTTTTGTTAACTCTTTTATTTATGCGTGCTTTGCTGAGAGCGTTTTGTGGCACAAAGAGAAAGCCTTATATCTCTTGGTCACTTGGAGAATGGAAATGAGTAAAGCCGAGAAAGCAAGAAACGTGAAGTAAATATAAATATTAAGAGAGTTTCAAAGTCTGACTTTTAAAATTTAGGAAAGTTAGTTTTATTAATTGTTTAATAAGAAATGGCATAACATATTAATATTGTTTCGCTTTTATTAGAATTTATCAACTTTTATTGTAAAAGCTTATTTGGTTTTTCCGATATAAATATAGTTTCCTTTTTATAATCCTACAGCTGCTTCTGAAATTTAATTTTTTTGTCGTTTTTTCTTTAACATTTATTGAGAAATCAGACTGCTAAAAAATACCGTAAACTCGTTTTAGGCAAAGGGGTGATTAGAAATGTGTAATTTTGTGCGCACAAATACAAACGCATTTAGCCAACGACATTTATTTTCCTTATCGCGCACTCTTCTGTGCATTTTTGCCACCCGTTAGCACTTACCGTTCATTATCTAAATAAGCACATAAATTCGATCAACAATGTCGCAGTTAAAAGTTAAGTGCTTATATAATACTAATGTAAAAAGTCAAAATACAATATATAAGAAACAAATATTTTTGGCTTAACGATTATAAACATTGTTCATTTTCAAATGTGTGATTGAAAAGTTCAAAATATTTATTTGACACCTCTCATAGAAGGTTCTATGGGAGCTAGTGTAAAAATTGGACGATGGGCGTGGCACCGCTCACTTTTAGGTAAAAGCACTTATCTCGGGACAGATTGCAACTAAATTAGGTAAGTGACGTTCTCCTTACAACTACGGCTACTTCTCATATAGCACAATTTTAAGTTCCACGTGATTCTTTAACTTTCCATTACACTAATCAATAAGCAATTAATATAACGGGATAAAACATTGCACTAACATTTTTTTAAAATTATGTCAACTTATGACTAAAACTTGCCCAAATCCAACCAAAACTGTTCAAACCCTTAGGTACCGAAAATGTGGGCTCCAGTGCGTATGATTGACTTTTGACCGAAAATATCGGTCAATGTATGGGATATACAATTAAAATTCAAATAAAATCTACTGCTGTTAATAGTATCTCTGTGTACCAAAAATGGGTGGAATTTGATTTTCGAACTTTCGGGTGACTTTATACCACATACATCGGTCAATATGTGAGTTATCTTAATAAAATTGAGGGAGAGTGTTTTTCTTATAACAGTGTATCTTTGTGCTTAAAATAGATAAAGTTGAATAAAAACTTGACCTAGCCCATACATAACTAATATCAGAATTTTCCAGGATTTGGCAAACTTTATTTTAAATGATTGTTTTTTTAGTATGGGGCGTGGTAATAGTATTTTTATACCCTGAACAGGGTATACTAAGTTTGTCACGATGTTTGTAACACCCAGAAAGAATCGTCGGAGACCCTATAAAGTGTATATATAAATGATCAGTATGTTGAGCTGAGTCGATTTAACCATGTCCGTCTATCTGTCTGTCTGTCCGTCCGTCCGTCCGTCTGTATATATACGAACTAGTCCCTCATTTTTAATTTTTTTTGAAATTTTGCAAACGTCATTTTCTCTTCAAGAAGCTGCCCATTTGTCGGAACGGCCGATATCGGACCACTATAACATATAGCTGCCATATAAACTGAACGATCGGAATCAAGTTCTTGTATGGAAAACTTTCACATTTGACAATGTATCTTCACCAAATTTGGTATAGAATATTTTCTAAGACAACAATGTAATCTCTGAAGAAATTGTTCAGATCGGCTTACTATAGCATATAGCTTCCATACAAACTGAACACATATGTAGTTACTAAAAGAAATGCACCTGTGAAGGGTATATTAGCTTCCGTGCAGCCGAAGGTAACGTTTTTTCTTGTTTATTTGTATTATATTCAATTGTATGTACAGTATTATAGCTCTGGTACAACTGAAGTAAACGTATTTTCGTTATATTTTTCATAATTGAAAGTATTTTTTTCCGCTTGGTTAAGTTTTACATATTCGCCTTAGCCTATGGTTGCAAAATGTCCGAATCTTCAACTGGGATATAACAAATGTTATGCTTGGTAACAAGTTATCTGGTTCGAGCATGGTGATCATGGCGGGAAACCTAATTTCAAAAACATATTGTTCAAGTAATTTTAATGACTATCAAGTGCGAACTCTCGATCTTTATTAAGGGGTAGGGGAACTCTAAAGAGTTGAACTTTGAGCATTTTTTGGAATGTTTGTCCTTTTACATTTTTTACATTTAGTTATATTTTAAGAATACTGAAAAATGGCAAAAAGTGGTCGACCAAAATGGTACATATTTGTTAATTTATCTATTAGTATAAATATAAAAAATAAAATAAGTTGAAATGTGATTAGAAATACGAAAAAACTATTTCGACTACCAATATTATGAATTATAAATTTTCAGTTTTCGTTGCTCGATGGGATAGAGAGATATTTAACTATTTGAATGTTACATTTTTTAATTTTGTAAAACAATTTTTTTGTTTTGAGTTTTATTAACCGCATTTTGCCTTATAGTTCTTTTTCTCAATATTCTCAATAGTAACCATTCGATTTGAGATTATCATTGGAATATTTTCTACAAATATTCAGCACTACTCATAGCTTAAATGTAAAACTGCATTTATTATAATTTGTTTTTTTTTTTTGTTTTTTGGTTTTAAAATCTTAAAGTAACGAAAGCATTGTGACGGAAGAATCTCAAGGACTTGAGGACAGTCCTTAGTCATTATGTCAGTTACGTGCTACGAACGGGTCTTCGCCGCAGGACATTATCGCCATGACCATCATTTCAGTGTCATTTTGTCGTTTAGGCAAGATGCTTCGAATCGCCGCGAAGAAGCACACAAACACGCACTTTGTAACACTCAAGGCAAGCAAGAACTCTTAAGATGAGCCAAGTCGTTTTTGTGGCTGAATGAATGTTGCATGCAGCTGCAACTCTTTTGTGCGTTTACAGCGTCATCATGTGCTTTGTTTGTTGTTATTTCTTGCTGTTTTAAACGCTTGTGCAACGTCGCTATCGCCATTGTTTACTGACTACTTGTTGTTTGTTTTCTTAGTGTCATCATAATTGTGGTAGTGGATTGTTGTTGTTGTTTTCCCGTCGCCATTGTTCTAAGCAACGCTGCACTTAAGTGGTCCAGTAAGTTTTGGTCGTTAGGCATGAATAAAAAATATTTATTTGTGCAAACCTTTAGCATCGCGTTGGTTCACATTCAGCTCGCCTAGGTGCGGCCCAACTCAGCAGCCAAGCAGCTCCGCTTTGTGAGACCCACTTCTAAATAGACAATGCAGCTGTGTTCATTTGGCCGGTGCAGATACTTACGAGAGTCGTATATTGTGCTTCAGTTTTTTGTGACTCATGTTTAATAACGGTTTGTGGAGGTGGATACGAGCACAAATATACTCAGCTATATTTATGTAAATGTGCGTAGTTCTCGCTGTTGGAAATATATTAAAGAGCCTGCTCCCGCGGGCTTTAAAGAGTGTCTTGTTTTGTTTTTTTTTTTTTTGTTTTTGGTTCCATTCTTTTGTGTGCCATTGTAATGTTAATGGCTTTCGAAAATTGTTGTCGCTTTGTTAGATTGAAATTGACTGAAACATGAGCAATATTGTTGACGCTACCTTAAAGATAAAGTAACATTGCATTTGTTGTTTGTGTGTTCTTTCAAGCATCAAGCTCCACTGTTTTGTATTGATGTATTTCTTCCGCTTGCATTAGTTGAAACTGTGTTACATAAACTATAGAGACATACACACATATACATATATAGTACTCATTTACATACATACGTTTTAGAAAGTTTACAAATTGAAGAAAGGGTTTTTTGGTAGTGACAATTGGGATCTGCTTCATGGAGTTCTAGTAATGTTCTGGAACTAGCATTGAATTCAGAAAAGAAAGGTGAGAGAAGAAGTAGACTAGATTTTGTTTGAAGTTACTTAGCACTTATTTTGAATCATTCGGCTTTCACCGCAAGTGTTGGTGAATCTGTGAGATCTATTATTGAAATTCTGAAAGTATTTCCGTGGCTTTGAGCCCTAGAATGAAAATTGAAAAGCAACTTGCAAAAGCAATAAAATTTTAATTATATTTTGATACTATTATCACGAACGAACATTTCAGGCGGTGGGGAAGCATGCGCAAGAACAACCTATCTTGTTTGGTTGTGTTTACTAATTCAGTACTGAAATTTATGTTACTCATACGCCGTGTATACAGTGATTTAATCAAGAATTGGTGCGAAACAATACAAAAAAATTCATGGTAACTAAACTCGTGAAGACAAAAATTCAATTGTCTCCGCACAATTGCTGTTTGAATAAAGGAAAATGAAGACCAGCCGCAAAACGGCTCCCATGAGTGCCATAGGTCCGGAAGCGAAACAATGTGTCACTACGACAACCAGACTAACTCACTTGGACTGATGGTTATTCGCGCAGAAAAGTAGCATGTCGGTTTTGTTTGCGAGCAGATTTAATATTTGGAGAGAAGCATTTCAGCTGTTACGTCATTAATTGGTCATTGCATAGACACAAAGAGAACCACATACATACATACACACCCATATAAATCGTTCATGTATGCATAGTGTAAACAAAACATAAAAAGTATAACACATTTCTATATACTATAAATATATACTAATGCATATATATACATACATACATACATGCATAAGTGACAGTGTGTGAGTATATGAAGGTGTAAAGGTCCAGCTAGCAGTGAATGACAGCGAAGAAGGGATTGAAGGGATGCTTTGGTTTTGTGAACTACGAAAAAATATGTTCACAACTGTATAATTCATAGATTTTTTTTTATTGCATTAGATGGATATTTTGTTGGGGCTCAAGAACTCGAGAACAGTCCTTAGTCAGTTACGTAGTATGAGTGGGTCTTCGCCGCAGGGCATTATCGCCATGGCCATCATTCACAGATAGCCTTAATGGAGGCAACAATACTCGTCTGATAAATCAGTAGCCTACAGAGAGTTATTATAAGAGGAAAATAAATAAAAAATCTTAGACTCTTAACAAGATACCTTCACTCAATCTGTTAAAAAATGTTTCGAAGTGTAAAAAAAAATCCCAAATCACAAATTACTTTTTTAAACCCAAAACTATTATCATTTATTTCCTTTGTGGTACTCAAAACTTGTCATGACGCATGATAAAATCATAAAACCATGAATTTTTACACTTATTAAAAAAAATTGTTGTTGGATTATATACAAAAATAAGTTTACACAATTACAATTCTCAATGCTATGTTGTTGGTTCATTATAACTTTATGAGATTATGAAGCCCAATCCCACTAAACAATCAGCATAACCTTTCGAGGCATTAATCCTGGCTTTGCGACCATTTGTTGAGCTTCAACATACTTGGAGCATGATCTTTTTCGCACATTATTGTCTTATTTGATCTACTTTCCGTCTCCTGTTGCCATTCGCTTCAGAAATTATTCGATTTCATTTCGTTTCAGCAGATGTTAATTCGGTGCATTCAATTTTTCACAGACAATTCATGTGGTACCCAAACATCGAGCTTTTTTAAATGGTTCAAAACCATTTGATGATAAATGTAAGTTCCTTAGCGATGTCATAGCTGCTTATGTGACGGTCCTGACCAATCTTTTCCACAATTTCATCGACTTTTTCAATGATAGGTCGACCAGAGTGAGGTGCATCTTTCATATCGAAATTTCCACAACGGAAGCGAGCGAACTATTGTTGTGCTACACGAACTGATACAGCATCGTTTCCGTAAACTTTACAAATTTCATTGGCGGCTTGCGTAGCATTCTTCCCTTTATTATACAAAAATTTCAAAATATAGCTAATTTCTTCATTATTTTCCCTCATTTTTGAACAACTGTAACTTTTTTTCAAATTCCCCGAATTTAATTTTTTTGGGTTAAAATCTCAAAAATTTGAATCGTTGTAAACAGGAGTCTTTCCTGTTGGGCTTTATAAAATCTCTATTGACATGCTACTAAATCTGATCTTATTTATAGGTAGCGAGAATATACCGAAATCTTAAAATGATATGTATACACATGAAGCAAACGTATGTACAATTTTAGGCAATATCTGATTAGCGAATCCATTAAAAAATCAAGATAAAAGAAAGCCCAGTCTGAGAAAACTTTATGTGTTCTAATGTCTTCTTGGTTTATGCTGCCTTTGCTGTCGATGTTTTTCCTCAATTGTGATATGTTGGATCTCTCTCACTTCCCTGACAATTAGGGTTGGTCTACGCATATACTCTTACTTCCGCCTCGCCACAACTTGAGACCCGCTCTTTTGTATATTCAATCTCTTTCGATAGAGGCGCATGCGCTCTCAACTAGCACTCTTTTGTTCCAAAGCCAGAGTAAGTTCTATATGCATATGCTTGTGGCTAGGCTTGATTCTTTGCCATTCACCTTTCTATTCGTCATTACTTTGTTCACTTTATTCTTTATGCTTCTTTCCATTTGCCTTTTGCAAATTTGTTATTTACTCACACGTGCATGTGTACGGACATCCCTGCTGCCAGTTGGTTCTGCCTATCATCGAAAGCATGAAGTTGAGTCTTCTTGCCAACAAAGCGTCTGCCGCCAGTGTATTTACGAACAGCGCGAATGTGTACGTACGCCTTTGAGGGATGGGGCCCGATTGGAAATGTGCGGTAATTTGTGTTACTACTCGAATCAAATTGCTTTGATAAGAACAAGGCAGATCTGCTTAGAGATCCGTGCATATAAAGAAGTATGTATGGATTTTTATAGAAACTAGCGTGAAAAACAAAGACGGGGAGTAGCGGGAAATCAAACTGATGAGTGAGCGATACAAGGGCAGCGGCGTTGCACAGTCACCCAACCTTTTGCCCTTTAGAGCTGCTTAAGCTTTTCCGCTTTAGCCCATCGAGTTGTCACATTGTCTATCCACGCCTGGCATGCCTGGGCCAAATGCCATTGAAAGTGGCGTGGCAAGTGGTTGCAAATGACAGACATGATGATAGCATGTAAGTGGTGACCAAGGCCAGAGTAAGTTTCGCAGGCAAGACGTGGGCATAAGCGCGGTGGCAGCATAACTTTACAATTGGCTTTTAACGATATTTGCCGATATTCTGCGTGACTCTGTGTGTGCGAGTGTGTGTGAGGAGCAATCATTGCGGCGCGATTTTATGCGCTGTTATCATTTATGGTCGTATGCCCTAGGAGGTGTTCAAAATATGTGTGTTGGTATATATGTATGTGTGTGAGTTTGTGTGGAGCAGCTGTTTCCGCTGCTACGTGTCTCACTTAAATTATAGGCTGTTGCCCTTGTTGTTGCCAACCATTTTGGGCTCTTTCTGGTGCGTTGACTTTCTGCGTTGCGTTTCCAATATTGTCGCACATTTAGGCGATAATAAAACTTCGCTTTTGTTAGAATGCCGAGAAAGGATTTTAGTTATTGTTGTAGGAAATAGTTCAAAGGTGACACACATAGAAATGAAAATATTCATAATTCTGTTCACGCCTGTTTAAGGAAAACGACCTTTGGTTTCTGTTTGGTTTTTTTCTCTTTTGCTCTTGCTACATTTGCATATAATATTGGCAATTTTGTGTTTTTATAGCTTTCGGTTTTCAAAATAGCTTGTCGCATTGTTAGCTCATAAAAACGAATTAATATGAAATATATTTTGGAATTGTAAGTGCTGTGTTTAGGAATATTATAATGCCGAAAGCGTTAAATCAGCAAAGCTTTTACCTAAGCAGCTATATTTTCAAATCCTCAAATATCTAACTTTTGTTTCAAGCTAAATACTAGAAAACACATAAATCGCTGGAAAATTTCAATTCATTATTTGGAATTTTGTTTTAAGGGGCACCCTAGTGTGCATGCACTTTGTTGGGTATTTAAAAAATAATACAAAAGTACCATATAGATTGTTTTGAAATTTTTAAGAATATATTTATGCATCCTTTGAACATAGTAAGATTTTAGGAGAAAACAATTTACTATTTCTCGAGTTATACGCGCTTCCCGACGGCTTTTAAATCAGGTCCTCCAAAGCTGCAGTAGATGAAGCCTAAACAGTTTCTCTACGAAAAGAAATTTTCCCTAAATGACGCACGGTCGAAAAAATCAAAATGCGGTTTTAAGAAAGGTTGAATTTTGCACAAAATTTTGATTGCTTTTGGCCTGTCAAAATTTGATTTTTGACTGCTGGGTCATTGTAGATTTGTAGAACTATGGACTAGTGATTTGAAAAAAAAAACGCCTTTAAAGATGAACTGATTGAACTAAATGGTTACAACTTAGAAAGAAGTAACTTTACAACTATTTGAGCTATCGATTTAGATCTTTAGTTTATTATTTTAAGGGGCTTTTAATTTTACACTAGGTGGGTTCCTTAAGTATTCCAGCGAACAGTGCTCAAAAACTAACTGAACAAAGTCACTGTAAAGTATCGAAGTAGCTCCGTGGGTTAATGAACAAAAATAAAAAGGGTACCAACAAAAATTTTAAAAGGAGCAAAGAGTTTTAATAAACTGAGCTGAGCTGAGCTAGATTAGCATATGTTTTAACGGTGTTTTCAATAAGAGCGTTACAAAAGTTAAATAAAACAAAAAAGGTTTGGAATATCAATGAAATTCCCCATTCCTGTGAAAATTCGATGACATTATGTATGGAACACAATTTTTATTGCATTTCCACCACGGGCACGCTTGAAAAATCCAGACGTGGAACCCAAATTTCGACGTAGCAACACAGGAATAATCTAAAGGCGTCAAAACGCACGACCGAGGTGGCCAATTGACTAGGCCATTTCGTGATATATCCACTGTGACATTCACTGTGTGGCTTGTGGCTCCGCCCTGTTGGAACCACATATTGTCCAAGTCCATATCATGCAATTCAGGCCAAAAATATTCGATTATCGTCGAGCGGTAGCGATTCCCATTCACAGTAAAGTACCGGTCTTGATCATTAGGACCCAATAACGCCGACGGCTCATAAACCGCACCCAACCGTATATTTTTCGGGATGTAAAGATGACTCTTGGAGTACATGTGGATTGCTGCCTGACCAATAACGCATATTTCAAGTTGTTGTTCAGCCCAATTCTCGAACATACGACGATACTAGTGGTCAAGCGGCTTCAGTTCTTGCGTCAATTTGATCTGGTGAGGTTCTAGGTCAAGATACTTTTGTAAAATTCGCCACAACGATGTCACAGAGATGCTCAAAGCTTGAGAACGACGTGTGAGAGACTGATTTGGGTCTTCCTCAATTGATGCGCTAGTGGCAGCAATATTCTCTACAATACGGGTACTTCTTCATCTCACTGGCACGGAAACATGTTGTACTGTGCCTGTGCATTCAAATTTTTTCAGTGCACGCTCAATTGTTGATCTGACAGGACGATTATGACGATCACAAAGCATTTAAAGTTGAGGCCACTGACTCCGAATTTCGGTAGTAAATTTTAATAATTCAGACTTGTTGTTTGATGTTAAAAAAGCAGGAAGAAATATGGAGCCGTTTGCTGTCCCTATCGGTCTACTTTTGTAGCGTCTTTATTGAAAAAAACCGTTATAAGTAAAGCTTTATTTGAAAATGAACTAATTACCACATACAATTTAAGACATGTATCCATTCAATCCATCCATTTATTTTGATAAATTTGATAATTCCGACTCAGAAGAAAATCACTTGAATATGATGTTCTTGCACGCCCTCGAAATTGTATTCTTTCTTTTAAAATGCCATCGTCCTTGGTAGTATTGTCTATTAAGACTCATAGTAGACTACATATACATACATACATAATTGTTCGTAACGAAATTACTGATAATGAAAGAACACTAATTCCTTTGTAGTGCTCCGATGCTGTCAGGCAGCAAATTCTACTTAAAACTCGCTGCAGTGAAATTTCCATTACAATCAGACTCTTCGATTACTTTAGCACTTGAAATAACAAAACTGTCTGTATGTAGTTGATAAATCAATTATATTGCGCTCGTTGAACAATCGTAGATAGAATAGAGATGATAGTATTTTTTAAGTTTTAATTTAGGCATTTTTTAGCAAGGACTTTAGTGGTTTATGACAAAATAAGATACCCTTATATAGTGAGTAACGTTTCTAAGAGGAAACTGGTTCTACCTTATTATAGTTTTTCTTATTATTGGAGCAAAATTGTTACGTAGTATGTAAAAAAAAAAATGTATTTATTGAACATAATTCTCATTGTTGCTATACTTAAATATCTTTCTTTGAACGCGTTGCGGTCATTCGATAGATTATCGAGTTCCTTCCGGGATCCATATTCATCAAAGCCAAAATAATAGCATATATAGATAAACTGAACGCAACCATAAACCAAAGAATAATATTGAATATAATTGCATAATTTTCGTCATAGCGTGGTGGAATGTTGTAATGTTTCTGTCAAAGCGATAAGAAATAGTTAAAGAGTAGCTAAGCTTCATGAAATAATAATTTAAGACTTACATGATCCATTGGATCGACTGTTATTATAGTGCTAACATTCTGACCAACCGCTTCCAATGCCTCCAAGTCTGGGCCGTAGGTCAGAATGCAAAAGAAATTATCCTTCCATAAATCTTTGAGTTTTGCGAACACATCGCTCAGTTTGGAAAAGTCTAAGGCAGTTTTTTTATTCCAGAAGTGTAGGCCTACAAAATTCTTCACTTTAATGTCGACTCCTAGCTTCTCAATAACGTCTGTGGTTAAAAGATTTTGCAGCTCGGGCACCATCTCTGCGACTCCGGGCGCTCTGTCTGCAGTCAACATTTTCTTCAAATATTCATACTACAAATACAATGTTTTCTAAATCAAATCTCTTTTGCTATTTTTCCAAATATCTTACTTCCATATTCTTGGATGTTTTATAAAATTCCAGGTTTGTTGAAGACTTTTCAAAATTTAGGATATTCCTCAGCGATGTACCTGGAATACGACCCTCAACTGAATATTTCACTATAGTGCCCAGCACTGAGTAGTCTGCTGTGCTATTGAGCTTCGCTGTCACCACAAGTGCTAACTTCGGCATATTGAAAACGTTTTTGATACTCATTGCATAAAATTCTGCGCCCGCTGAAGCAGACTCTCCTACAATTGCCATTAATATGTGCTTCACTTGCTTTATTGGTATTGGGACTGCGGTCTCTTCGAAGGCCAAACCCTCCGGATAGCTCATTGGAATGAAATCATCCGCGACAACTTTTGAAAAGAAAAAGGCACTTAGTTCAGTATCTTTTCTCCAATTTCGTATTTGCATACGTACTTATACTTATTAGTTTGATGAGAAAGCCCAATATTATCCAAATATTCCCCATTAGTTTTATTTTGAAAATCAGAAAAATGAGAGACAATCAAAGTGACAAATAAAAACGAACGAATTGTTCCAGATAATTCATTCGATATGAGAACGTAAAATTTTACTTAGAAACCTATGTAAGTTCTTTAGCCTCTAAGTACAAACATATTACATAACCTTATTCAGTGGTACTTGGCCATTATTTACTTAATTATTTTTTCAAGCGTGATCCATTTCGAGGCTCCATACTTTTTAACGAAAACACAGAAACTTCAAATTTAATGGGGACGTTCTTTGACATTTATTTTTTGAAGATCAAATATTGGCCACCGTTACGTCTCAAATGGTCCACCCGGTGAGTCCACTTTTCGAATGACACGTTCGAGCATTTGGACTGGTCGCCTGACCAGCCTCCAGCTCTCCAGCTCTCCAGCTCTGAAAGTACTCGACGCAGTACCCGCTGGGGGAAGCAGAGGAAGAGGAAGACCTCCACTCCGTTGGAAGAACCAAGTGGAGAAGGACTTGGCTTCGCTTGGAATATCCAATTGGTGCCACGTAGCGAAAAGCGGTGTCTACGCCGATTAAAAAGAAGAAGAAGCCTTAATTGAAGCGGGATTATTAAACTTTAGATTTGGCATATCTTCACAGGAAAAAGTCTAACGGTGTGATATCACACGATTATGGGGCCCAATCGACCCACCAAAAACGTGAAACTATCTGTTCAAAGAAGTATTCGCTCAAAAAATCCATTGATTGATGCGATTGGTGGAAGGTGAAGCCACCTTGTTGAAACCAAATGTCGCCGGCATCATTTTTGGAGAAATATGGGCCAAACCGTTGTTTTTTCAGTAAGAAATGGCAGCTCTTAAATCTCTTTAGGTTGCTCTTCATCTCAAATTTGTCAATTTTGCTTCCTTACATACCCATTGAGCCAGAAATGGGTCTTATAACAGTTGGCTCGAAAACGTCGGATCTTCTTGGAACTTTTCAAGAGCCAATAAAGCGGAGCGATGTCGATTGGAAAGGTCGAACGGATTCAGTTTTTGCACAAGCTCTACTTTGTACACTTTCAATTTAAGATATCGCCAAGTTGTTCCATACGTCAGACCGAGTTGCTGCGAACGGCGCCGAATCGACTCACCACGGTCTTCGTATATACTCTCAGCTTTGGCTGCTATATTTTCTTTACTGTGTGCTGAACGTGGTCTATTCGGTCGAACTGTTCTACTTATCTTAAACCTTTTCATCTTGATACCAATCTTACAAAGGTTTTCTTTAAATTCAACAGGAGGCAAAACTTATAGAACTATCTAAAAACATTGAACATGACTGACAAAAAGGACAAGGCCTAATCCGAACTTCCATAGATTTGTAACAAGCCTCGGTAGGAATGGTCCTCTGTGCCTTCGGCGAATTGTGGATTTTTCCGTTTCGGTTCACTTTGCGAGCGCCATTCTCTAGATTGTTGTTTCGTTATATCAGTAAGGTTGAATGTAGATTTCCTCTCCCCGGCGCCCTCTACCAAACGTAGTTTATGTAAAAGATTCAGGTCTTTCGGTATTAGTCTAGCATTGTCACACCGGAATTAAACCATTAAATTTCCAAAGAGCTCCAGAATTTCGACTCTTTAAGACATTTTATCGACTTTTACTACCAAAACAGATTATATTAATAATTTTATAAGACGCGTTGCGAATATAACAATATTCGCAAATATTATTTGGCTTTCCTTGGTATACATTTCTGTACTCAAATGGAGTTATTATATTCAAGTTATAACTCAGCTATTTGATCTCCCGGTATTTAAAATTCTCTCATTTTGACTCGACACTTTTATGAAATAAAATAGCGGTATCTTCAACTTTCATTTCTTGTGCTTAATAATAATACTTACTGTACCAGTCTAAGCTCTTAAGTTCTAAAACTGAGCACATTACAATTTATTATGTTAATCACTTAAATGGAAGCGTAAGTTTGCCTCTGTTAATGCTAATGCTACTACGTCCATAAATCAATTTATCGCATGCAAAGCACACTTAAGGGATGCACTCGAATAGGCAGCGGCAGCAGCAGCGGCAGCGATGGAGGCAACACAAGAGACAATATGTCAAATGCAGAGTACTCTAGCGCCGATACTACATGCAAATGCGCTCGTAAATATTTATGTACGTATTTAGTTGCCTTCGCCTTTGGTAAGGTTTCTGCGACAGCGACACTTGCTGAGTGAGTGCCCCTTGCTGCCATCGATTCTCCGATGCAAATCGATGCATCAATGCAAAGGACAGGCGCAAGCCGTAAATAGCTTAGCTATGTGCATTATTGAAAGCTGTCACGGTTGCCGCTATTATTGTTGTTGCTACTATACATATATTGTTGCTGCTGTTGCACAATGTCAATTGAACACCAACAAGTTGTTGCTGTCGCTGTTGTTTATTTATTAAGGAACATGTCGCACGCATACATGCATAACTAACCACTTTGAGTATAACGGCCCATAAATAACGACGATGACATCGTAAACATGTCTGTGGATTGCAAAGCATTGCATTTCATTCGAGAGTGATCAATAGCAAAGGCCCGAAAACTGACTTAAGCGCTCTGAGTTTTAATGAAATGTCTATCTTATGGTTTTAGATAAGAATACATTTTTATTTTTAATGAATGGTATCGATATTTTATGGAATCGGTTATTGTCACATTTTGCATTGAAATTCGCAACGCGTATGTAATATTTTAAGTCGGGCGACATAAAATGCATTGTTGGCAAATGATGCAATCATATTACATCCCTGGCGGCTTAACCCCCTTAGCAAATAAGGTGAAAAAATTGCATCTCCTGAGACCTGAAACATTTATCCATTCCTTCTTCGTCCCTCAAAGTTGCATGTACATGAGGAAGTAGAGGGTTGGATAGTGGAAGGAGATGAATTGCATATAACTTTTTATTGATTGCGGCGCAAGTTACAGCATGACATAAAACATTACAATTTATTGCATTTCATTTCCTTTGGGATGTATTTCCGATTCGATGCATTGATAGCAGCCTCATCTAAATATATATGTTTATATTCAAATTAGTTCGTATGAAAGTATGTTCTCCTATCTACATGCTTGATAAGTTCAAATACTGGTTGCCTCTGAATATTTACATAACTTATCTAAATGTATTCTGATTTTTTCATAAAAGTCTGCAATTCGAGACAATTTTTCGGGAAAATTTTGTTATTAAAAATGTTATTCCTTCCAACAATACCTGAAAAATATATAAAGAGGTCGTGTAAAAATTTCAAGACGATAGCCGCAGTCGCTTCGTAGAGATTTTCCTAACCAACGTTTCGAGAAAAATGTGTTTAAAGCTTTCGGAGCCGATTACACTTAGTTAAAAAATTCTTACAAATATACGCACATATCTCCGAAATTCTTTGCCGAATCAACTTAAGGACTTACATGGGTTTCCTGTATGAAAAACAGTATTTTTACAACAATGTTTTTCTCATATAAAAATGAAATATTTTATTAAAAATTGTTATTGTTACAAACGTATACTATTATGGTAACAAAGAAATTCTGAAATTTTGAAAAAAAAATTTAAACTTCGCCATTGCGGCGCCATTTCTCGGAAAAAAGATGCACCTGCGTTGGCAGGATAACTCCTTACAGGATCATCTTGAGTTAAAAATAGGTTAAGTCCTTAACTTAGAACATGGACGAAGAAAAAAAGCTGAAAATTGGATTTTTGGCAGACCGTTATAAAAAAATTTAAATTTCAATGAAAATTTCGAGAAGTTTTTTTTTCAAATAGTTGTAATCGGAAAATAATCCTCGTCCAAGTCTTTAAGAATTGTATCTCAAAGACATGTGTAAAATTTCATGAAGATCGGTTGAGTAGTTCTCGACTTCTTGCCAACCGACTTCAAAAAGTTTCGAGAAAAACGCGTTTAAAGACGGCGCATTTAACCTCACAAGTTTCCGAGGCTGTATCTCCGAAACTATTACTTGGATCAACTCGAAAGTTGAGGACAATATTCTAGGGGTGTTGTATAATTCAATACGACAATACAAAAATTTCATTTTTTGATACCCGTAAATCCATGTAACGCCATAACATTTGCGGAGCTTATTTTCAATTAATCTAGTAATTAAATATATATGTAAATTCAAAAGCGTCTTAACAAAAAAGACTAATATCTAGAAATAATACCAAAAACTACCCTTTTTACTAAAAAGTTTAAAAGTTGAAATTAAGTTGAAGACATAATGATAAAGAAACAACCAAAAAATCTCAAAGCAACGCTATTTTACATTTTTTTATTTGAAATACGAAAATACATATCTGCTTTGATCTGTGGCCAACCAGTATGACCCCTTCAAACCACCAGCTGTTAAGTTTCATTTAATACAAACAATATGTTTTTAGCAACATTTATATGCATGTAGGTTAATTGGCAGACACACAGATAGAGCTTGTTACAATTCTTTTGTTTCCTTTGGGCTTATAAAGCGGATGAGTGAAAAGCAATTTGCTGCATTGCATCAAAAATGGCGCAGGAATGTCAGCAAAACACAACAGCAGCAGTGGGAAGTGCAGCAAAAGCAATGGACTGAAAACTCGAAACTAAATGAAAATGAAAAGATGACAGTGGCAGCAACAGCAACAGCACCAACAACACCAAAAACAACTGTGATGACAAGTAACAAGTACAACAATTGCGGAGAAACAGTGCCACTGAATGCGGCTGCACAGTTTTATGATTACTTTGGCATGTGTTCAAAAAAGTAGATTACAGTTATCTCTGAAAATGTTCCAAATGATAAAAATTGGGTTACTTATAAATGATGGTAACCCAATTTTAATTTTTTGTTTTCTTTTATTGTCTGCATTTATAAATAATCCAATTTCTATTTTTTGTCTGATTATTATTTTCTTTTATTATATACGTTGGGTGGACTATAGGAAACTGATACATTGTTTAAGCTAGCACGAATAGTTTTCAACGTGAAAGTAATTATTATGCGAAGACAATTGACGGTTTGCTAATCTTTCACTCAAAAAGCAAAGTATTTTAAGTTTGTAAAACTTGATTTAACTTGGAGTTGTATGTGGAAAAAAATAATAATAATTTATAAAATGTTTAAATAAATGCATTAGCTGTTATTTGGAACCACTCTGGAGCTATTAACAAAACATAATGTATATGTCAAATAAAGTGAGTGAAAAGCTTAGAATACCACAACTAATTTTACATTATAGTATATTTTTCTCCGCTGCAAACAAAATAAAACAAGAAAAAAATTAACTTCAGCTGCAACGAACTTACAGGTATAATACCTAGGTGCTTTTCTTATAGCTTAAAAGAGTATAAAATGATCTTGATTATGATAGGTCAGTGTGTATGAAAGCTACAATATATACAGTATATAAGTCCTATCTAAACAATTTGTTCTGAGATCGTACCGTGGTGGTTCCAACTTCATTGAAAACTTAATATACTTCAGAGTAAAAAGACATGCAAGCAGGAAATATTTTGTAATTTTTATATTCGTTTTGTGATTACACTAGTAGACACATAATTTGTGACATGAAAATTCTTAGGTGTTCCTACTCCAGTGTGATAGCCTGAAGACAAGTCTGAAAACAGAATTTTTCAATCACCCACAGATATTCTGTAACTGCAGCTACAGAAATCGCAAAGGATGTTCAACAATGCCGCTAATCAAATCTTAATGACGTAGTTCGAGTCTTTCAAAATCGCAGTCCGAACTTTTAGCATTCAGACTAAAAGGTTGGAACCATCTCCAAAGTGATGTAAATATTATTTTTTACAGAAAAAGGCAGAAAGACCCCACAAATTGTTTTCATCAAGAAGGGAAGGGGATCTAGTATACTGTTCAGAAGTTAACCTTTTGTTTAACGCACTAGGACAGAGACATGATCCAGGTGATTGGCGTCTATTCATTTATTTATCCAAACAAAATTTAAAGGCGGTATTGGTTCGTAACGGTAACAAACATCCATCTGTGCCCTTAGCTCATGCGCTTCATATGAAGAAATCAAATGAGAATATGAGAGCTCTTTTAGAGCACATCCGTTGTCATGAGTAGGGTAAAATGTGTAGTCCTAAATGTAATAGCCCTTCTTCTTAGAATGCAACTAGGATATACGAAATATTGTTGCTTCTTTTGCGAATGGGATAGCCGTGCGAAAGACTTTATGGTGCGCAGTAAGTTAAAACCTAAATCTCGAAAATGTATTCTCGTAGGCTGCAGCACTGAATCATAGGCATACTGATTTTAAGAACGTTTATTAATAATGAACTTAGCTCATATTCATAATGACATCTGTCAATAACAAGTTCAAGGAATATATAGGGCGCATATAGGATTTTTTTCTCAACAATTATAACTCTTCGAGACTCAGCGGGTACGAACTAACAAGGATTTTTTAATGCACTTGTTTTAAATACTATTATTTAAAAACTTAGATACAATTTAAACTTCGGCATATTCTTGTTTTTTGGTTTTATGAAAAACTGAGTCTACAAATGTATAAGAACTAACTGATGGTTCAAATTTTCCTGCAAGGTTGCTCTTGAACACTAGATATATTTATGCAGTTGCAACTTTCTTACACCGCTAAGGGATTTGCATGCAAACAAAACTAAGCTCTTGCATATTAAACTTCAGAAAATGATAAATTGTGATGGGATTTGGTTTGTGGTATACTTTAAACAGGTGATATATGCGGTGGTCCACCGTTGCACTGAGAGGCTTGTAATGCATTTGCCGCATGTGGCTGGGCGTACGATTTGAAAAATATGCATTTATACAAGATAAATTTGCACTGGACGTGAAAACTTCGCAGAAAGTCAAAAAGAAAGATTTATGCACCAAAGTGTTTACGTAATGCAACGGCGGGGGTTGAGAGGGTGACTACGGCTGTGTGGATAATAAAAGCGAAAGCATTTTCGGCTACAAAACAATTGGATTTACAGACAGTATATATTGATATTGACAACCGGTAATGTTTTGAGGTCAGTTTTGCTAAATTAATTTACATTTGTGGACGATATTCAGCGCTCGCTCTATTGTATGTGGCTTGCGCCGCAATGTTATCTGACCGAAGGAATGTCCAATCTTTTATGAAATCAACATCACTTTTATTAATATAATATCCTATCGGATAGTTTACAGTATCGATTTAATCGGATGCAGATTGCAGCTCCTCCACGAAACATTGTCGCTGGGAAACTGTTTGCAACATTACCATAAGAACAGTGTACATGAGTTGACAGCTTTCGAGAACATTAATTTGCAACTGATTGCAAACGCGTGGAGGTCTCATACCAAATGCAGTGACCTTTTCTGTTGCGAAAACATGCTTATATGTATGTGATTTGTGTATATATTTTTTCCCCTGTAGATGCACATAGAGATTTCATTACTAAAATTTTCGTGGCACCGAGTGGCTTCCGCTCGAAATGACAGACAAAATGCCACTTGCTAACTTTCTTGCAGATTCCTGCGAAAAAGCCTTGTAGCAAGCGCTAACCTCCCTTCCCGCTTGCATCCTACTTTAGCGCTTAACGCGCGCATTTGCTGTGCCTTTCAACACATTATGCACACACACACACACACACATTTAAAGTTCTGGCCTCCTTGGGCAATAAATGCAGCAACTACAAGCGAACTTTTTGTGAAAACTTTGAAGCAAAGCAACTTAGCGGTTTTTTCACATTTTGTTTTTGTAAGTGGCGCTTACTAAAAGGATAATGGCTGTTTAATATCCTCTCTAGAGCACGCTCTCCAAAAACTACCTGAACAAAATGCAGGTGAAACGGAGATTTTCGGGGTTGCGGGCAGTTGGTGGTGCTCGTGGTGGAAATTTGTATATTATACGCTTGGCTAACAACGTTTAGGGAATTTTACGAGTACATGGGCGACTTTGTGCCGGCAATTTCGCTAGTTTAGCACAAACACTCATAATAAATGCAATAACAACAGCAATGAATTTGCGCAAAATGCACTTCCTTTAACGGTGAAAGTGTTTCTTCAGGTTCCGTTGTGGTGAATGGTTGGTTGGTGATTGTGCTATGATAGTCAAAAGCTGAAAGCTGAATTCTGAATTATAATTTTAATCAATTATGTGCATTGTAAGCACGAATAGTAAAATTAGCCACGTAATTCGTACCTTAAGTTTGTACATATTAATGAGTGTACGGCGCCAGGGAAGAGTATTACTATGATATTCATTATAAGAAAATTTAATGCAATGAATTTAAAGTGATTTTTATAGAAAACTGTGCTACATTAATAAATATTTTTTTTTGTAATTTTTTAGATTCTTAAAATCGGTGATTAGGAAGTGTTGCACCCTAACGTTCTAATGCAGACGATATGGTAAGTTTATAACGATATGTATGATATGCTAAACATAAAATTCACACAATAAGTATTATATAACACACTGTTAATGTGTTTCCATGTTATTTAGAACAACAACCACAAAGTTTAGAAGTCATTCTCGAATAAAAAGTCCTGAGTTTTCATTATATGCATTTTTCAGATTTTACACAAATCAGTCTAAAATATTATAATATTCTGATCCAGCATGTAAAATTCTCTCGGTTTTCTCGTAGAGAAATGGGAAGCTTATTGCCATAGAGAAGTAATGAGATTCGTATTGTGAGTTATTACGGAATGAAAGAACGAATATAAATGAAATAGTATTATCAACGGCGTCAACGTATTTTATATTTCTTCTCCATGATGTCAGAAAAAACTATTTTATTGTCCTTGGCTCCAGGTTATATTGTATTGAATCTCAGCTCTGGTTCCATCTCTTAATAGCTGCTGACGGTTTTTATAAGCAATTATTCTTACCCTTTGGTACTTTATACATACGAGTATATTTATTAAAATAGAAAATTCTTCAAAACGACTCATTACAAAAGCTTTATTAATTGCTAATTTCTTTGGATGGATCTGATATACTTAGTACTGCCAAAAGTTCTGTTACAAGTTCTAATATATTTTAATTAAGTTAATTTTATTTAATAAAACATATAATTTTTAGAGGAGCAATGTACAAATTTTGTTCTAAAGAGTCCCTTTTTGTTGTCACACAAGTCCTGAATCTTTTCGGCCATTGATCAATAGCGGCACCCAAACTTTTTATTGGTATTGACGGTGCTACTCGAACCAAAGGTTTTTTGAGACTCTCCAAATTTCTGTGGTGTATTAGACATATCAAGCCCTCCAAAATCCAAATCCAGCCAATCTTCGGCAGCCATGAAATAAGGAATATTACTTTTTAGCCTCCGCTAAATGTTTTTTGCCTTGTGTGCTGGAGCGAAATCTTTTTGGGAGATCTAATGCGCTTTATCGAAGAGAGTATTGATTAACTGCTTTATCCTCCTTCTAAAACATCCTCCTGTATCAGTTTTGTCAATATTTTAAAGTGGTTAATGGAAGAAACCAAACCCTTACAGCAGCTAGACCAAGACCACGCTGAACCCTTGGAATAAGATTGTTTACTTCTTTGGAAGTTTTTCCGTAGACTTTGTCATTTTGTTAATTAAAATCTTCCCAACAGTGAACAATTTTTCATTTGTAAAAAGAATATATTAATGGTCCTTGACCGGGTGCCACTGAAATAGACTCCTGCTGTGTTGAGTCTAATTTGCTTGAAGCGCGTTATCAAGCGCGATTGCCTTGAATAAGTCGATATATCTGTTTTGCTTCACACAATTTTCCATTTTCTAAAGGGATTTCGTCGAATGTGTTGGCTGAATTGGTTCGAACATCGTGAGGGCAACCAGTTGTCTTTGTATAAGAAACTGTAGATGGTTTGGCCAAATAATTTGCTTCAAACACTCGCAATATTGAGTCTACATAAATTTAACTTACCCTCTCTCCGCACTTGTGTAAAGCAATCAACGTAATACATACTAGACTTTGTCATTTTTAGGCAACGGGCTAAAAGCTTTCAAGAAAGTGACCCAAGAAGCCTCTTAAAATTTAACCTTTTTATAATGTTATCTAAAGGTATTTGTTCACAATTTTCTTTTTTCCGTATACTATAAACTGCATTGAGCACAAAAATACTTTTCTCTTATTTACGTAGATAGCTTTTACATTTCGGGATTTGGCGACCCTAATGTTGTAATCGGGCAACCCACAACTTTATTGAAAAATTTGATATTTTTGATTTTATACATCAGATTGCTTTGACATGCGACCGCAATTTATGTTGTTTACAGTAACTATAAATATTCATCTCGGCTAAAAATGAATTCAAATAGTGAATATTTTTGCGCGATTGTGTTTTACAGCTTTCGTCGCTGATTAACTCAGTGCATCGATGAACTTAATGAAATTTTTAACGATGGAACTCCGTCAAGAACCAGTATTTATCGATATTATAGTGAATTCAATCGAGGTCGTAGATCACTCCAAGATGGATTTCGTAAAGGTCGTCTAAAATAAGTTGTTGCTCCGGAAACTATTGATGCTGAGCGTAAACTAATAACGGGTTTTACAATAGAGACGCTACATAAGTAGACCAATAGGGACAGCAAAGACGCCATATTTTTTCCGTTCTTTGGACAGTTCTCTTAAGTAAGGTTTGCCATTTCATAATGGAAAGATATACGATCCAACAACGAGTCAATATTATTAAAGTTTACCACAGAAATTCGTAGTCAGTGGCCTCAACTTTAAGAACGCTACGTCCAATTTATGGTCGTCAGAATCGTCCTGTCAGAACAAGAATTGAGCTTCTAGTGAATTTGAATCCACTGGAGCATTTTGTCCCAGACAAAGAAGAGTGTCGAGAATATTACGGTTTGATGCAGTTTATGGGCCGGCGGCGTCGTGGGGCCGTACTTCTTCCGTGATGATCAAGACCGGCACGTTACTGTGAATAGGAATAGCTACTACTTAATGATAATCGGATATTTTTGACCCGAATTGGGTGAGCATGTTATCTTAAGAAATGGGCCAGTGAAATGGCTGCCTCGGACGTGCGATTTGACGCCGTTATATTATATCCTGTGGGGCTACGTCAAGTCTATGTTCTATGCCAACAAGTCAGCGACGATTGATGAACTTCGTACGAATATCGAACTTGAAATTGCTACAGTATCGGCCGATTTATGATTGCAAAAGAAAGTTCTGGACATAATGGCATCAAATGTACTATTTTGTAGCGCCCTTATTGAAAAACCCGTTATTACCACATCATTATGTGACCTATCGTGAGATAGAGACAACTATAGGCATTAGTGGAATTTGTTTTTGTTCCCGAATCCTGAAATAAAAAAAGGCAACCTATGTTGTAGCTTGACATTTGAGCATTGTAAAATAGAATTAAAACATTATTCTAGCAGAAAATTTAGTGGGTGATGCAGTTCAAAATAGTTATGTCTTAAAAAACTTGCTCTACTCAGAAAATGCTCAGATTCTACCCCAGGAAGTAATGTAATTTAAAGAATGGTATTTGATTGCGGTTGTATAATAAACTTGTATTCTCCATATCATTGTAGACAACTATAGAGAAAAAAAAAGAAATCTAGCTTACTATATGTGACCTGGTCTACGGAAAGGGGGCTTAGGTGTCAAAAAATCAATTTTCACTTTTTAGTTGATTCGGATGAAAGATGAGATGCTTTTTCACGTGATAGAATTCAAACAGCCATAACATGTTTGAAAGCTTAGCTCCCTTTTCGTTGACCAGGTCACATATAAATATTTTAAACACATCAACTTTATGATATATGTACGTCTATCTTGAACATACTTTACACATGTTTAGAAAACAAGGAAATGTCAGAACGCCTTTTATTAGGCAAACACCATACCACACCTTGTGTGATTTTTTTTCGTATTCAGTAAACATTAAGCGTTAATCTCCAAGTGCTAATTGCCATATACTGAAGTGTTTAATTGGCTTTAATTGAGAGAAACAGACGAGTGCAAATTATACTTCATATTTAAGAGCTCAAAAAGTGCAACGCGAGAAGACTGAATGAAAGCCGAGCAAAAAAGTCATTTAGCGAAGTGTGTACTTGTAAAAAATAAATATGCTTACATACATATGTATATGTAAGTAGCATTTCATAGCCTTCTGCGCTAATTATGAACAGAAAATTTGGTCATTAAAGCAAAGTTAAGAGAAATGAAGCTTAGTTCGCAAAGCAATATAACACGATTAACAGAAAGTTAAAAATGGTGTAAAATTATAACAATATTCAAGCTGGATTCCTACTTTCATACAACAATGATTTATTTAATATAAACGCGTATATAAATCACAGGGGAAAGGATTCAAATTTGAAAATAATTATAGTTTGGTAGTCATTTAAGAAAAAAATTCTAACTTTTCAGAAAAAAATCTATATTAAATCAGTGAATTTAAGCGAATTTAACTTAAGTAGCATACTTCACGCTGAACTCAGACTAGCAGCAGAAACGTATACCTATATATAAAATAATATAAGGCTCAGGCATTCGGGGGCTCAAGCATGGAATCCGGCAGCATGCCAAAAGCAGCACAAAGAAATTTCGGCGGAGCCAACTGGCAACGGCAGGAAAAAATCTCAGCCTATTCATTCGTTCATGGTACACACACACACATACACCATTTGCATGCAAAAATACTTTTATGGTGTTGCAACACTTGCAAGCCCTCTTTTGGCCGCTTTTGGCTTCCATTATCTAGCCGCTTTGTGCGCTCCACTTCTGCGCTTTTGCTGCCTTGCTATTGTGTCATGTTGTTGCGGTTGATTTATGCAGTGCAACCGCTATTGCAATGGTCCACATTACTCACCACTGCCGTTGGCAACAGCGCCAAAAGTGGGAAGCCTACTTCATATTCATATGAATATATAAGTAAAATCCAGAAACAGCTATACTAAAACTTTTGCTTGTTCGCCAGCGGATGTTTCGGTGCATACGTGTATAGGGTGTATAGAAAAGATGAGGAAGCCTGCCTGAGGGCTAAATCGAGTGCAAAGTAAGCAAAAATTCACATTCAATTAGAAGCGCGTAGACGTGAACTATAGTTGCAATTTTTCGCAAAAAAGAGTGACTTTTGGTGATATTGTTTAAAGCTTACATTGGTTGGATATAATGTAAATACATAACTTATGAATATAAGTAGAAGTTAATTTTTTGACCAATAAAAAATAAATAATCACCGTTCATTGGTTCCACAAACTAAGTTCTCTGAATATACAAACATATATGTATACACTCAATATGCTCGCGGCGAGTATGGCAATTGGTAGCAGACACGCAAACTGCGAATGTGCGCCTATCAGCTGGGTGGTGACCAGAGCAAACGGCTGCGGTAGAATACCTGCGTGAAGGTAAACAGTTGACCTAATTGCTGGGCCAAGCACTGGCGTGCGTCTGTCTGCGTGTGCTCGTTTGTATGCCAGTTAAATAATTAAAAGCGCACTCTGATGAACGGATCTCATTTGCATGCTTAATGCGATTAAGCGACGGAGACGAAAGCAGGGCGAGACAACACTGTCGCCGCCTGTAGTTGCCACTCAAGTCACTCATCCGCACTGACACACGCAAACAAACAGATTTACATGCCAACTGGACAGTTACATATTGCGGCGGTTGCCGCTTGTCGGTGGTGTTGTTGCCATTCACTCTTGTGCACTTCACCTGCATTTTGATTACACCGATATGAAGATCTATGTATGTGCTTATGCTTGTATGAAGGATGTGTGTGTCGATTTAATTGGAAAATACGTAAGGATGACACAGCTACAATAGTTGTAAGAATGGAAGAATGTTGGTAGCATGCCACCATGAATTACTATTCGCATTTCTTTATCAGTTGCATGAGCAGGTAGTATAGCTAATATAGCCAGTTTGACCTGCAGATTATATTGAGCTGTTTTCACATGAAACTAAGAACTAACAGGCGTTCGCAGTTGACCAAAACAATTGCAGTTGATTTTAAAGTCAACCAACCTTTTAAGTTTTTATGACTGTTATATGTCAGGTGCATAGTTGTGGTTGTATGAAATGTTAAATAATCACAAAGAAAGTCGAATAATTAAACACATTTGCTGGCAAATATTTAGATTATTTTTTACATAACTCAATCGACTTCAAAACGCGTTAAGTTTGGGTAGGCAAAATAATTGACGCTGAAATATAAATAATATCACAAACAGGCAGGGAAGGCTTCAGGTTTAACCGAATAAATTATACTCTTGCAAATATAAATACATAAGTCACCCACTGAACAACATATTCCTCATAAGGCTTGTTTGAAAAACGCAAATCATTATATATGGTCTTTGGTAGTTGGCGCAATTCTTATATACCGTATGGCATAAAGACAACCGAAAATTTTAAATTGCATTTTTGGCAATACCACAATAATGTATGGTATATGGAGTAAAGTCAGCCCGAATCGAGATATTTTATCCTTTTTAGGCAAAAAGATACATTATTATAAGTAAAACACGCTCTTTTATTTTCCCTAAGACAGCTTACATATTGGCCGATATATGGGACACAAAGTCAGCCGAAAGCATGAAAATCTGTATATAATATTACGTATATGAGGTCTAAACAAAATATTGAATCGAATCAACCCATTTTCAAACACACGGGCATACTATTATCAGGAAAGGATTCCTTCATAGGTTTCACGTATTCGGCACCTAGGTGTTTGAACAGTTTTGTTTCGATTTGAAAAATGTTTGATCATACTTCAAAGGCACTTTTCATACAAAATTTTATATCGTTATGTTAATTGCTTCTTGATTTTCTACACCCGAACGGAAAGCATAAGATGGAATTTACAATTTTGTTATATGGGAAGGAGGTATGATTTCGTCTTATTTCGCCTATTTTCGCACTGTAACATAGGAATATTAAGAGCATGTTTTATCCCGAAGTTGCTTGAAACCGGTCGAGCAAGTCTCTATGTTGAACTCGTCTCGTCATATCGATCATCTTTATATATAAAAATTATGAGTCACGTTGTTTGTCCACGATGCACTCCTAAACTACTGAACCGATTTTGGTAAAATTTAGCACACTGTGTACAGTTCGAACCAACTTAGAAGATAGAATAGTAAAAACAATTCATAAATAAAAAATACAGTGAAAGCTCTATTAAATGGACGCGCTATTAAGCGGACATCTTCATGAATTGGATAAAAGGCTGGTAACCAGACATTGAGAAAACAGCCTTAAATTCGCTATTTTTTCTATGAAATTTATTTCTATTAACATATTCAAAATTAAACCTCAAGTACAATGCTTTTCGATCATAAAATTTTTACTGTATTTAATAGTACACCACAGCAACGCGTGGCCGGATCCACTAGTTTATATATATATAACTTCATATCTAACTAGAATAGTTTTAGGTAATAAATACAATTTACCGTCAGCAAACGTTTTAACCAAACGCTATTTTCGCTGGCTTAAAAATGTAATACTTCTAAAGTGTCGCGCAGTGTATTCGTTTCATGCAATATTGGAGAACCACACCTTTTTGGATAAAGTGCTTATTAAAGCTAAAAGTGGAGCTTTTTCACAATTGTTGCAAGAGCTTTTATAATTTAAACTTATTCACACTATAAAGCTCAGGAAGCTGTTAAGCTTGTGAAGCATTTTGGAAGCAATCAAGTGTAAGCTTTTATAAAGTTGCAAGCTTTTTAATGTTACTGTATATAAGCATCTGTAGAATTTAAAGTTTTTAATGAGCTTTGCAATGAAATAACCTGTAAGGAATTATTTCATTGCTGAACGAACACAATTTGTTAAACTATTATTTACTATAATTAAAAAAAATAGTTCAACAAGTTTATTCCGTGGTAAAATGCTTTACTTTTAAGAAGCGAACTCAAGTCGCCAATTTGATTAATATGCAGTTATTTGTTAGGCGTTAAGTGATTTAAAGACGAAGTAGATGTTGGATTTACGGGTTTTAAAAATCGACATTATTTATGGTCTTGTTAAATTCCACAACACCTTTAGAATATTGTCCTAAAATTTCAAGTCGATCTGAGCCATAGTTTCGGAGATAAAGCCTTGACAACTTGTGTGCTGGATGCTAGCTAGGCTAAATGCGCCTTCTTTAAACGCGTTTTTCTCGAAACTCTGTTTGTGAAGTCGGTTGGCAAGATTCCTCGAGAATTACTCAACCGATCTTCATGAAATTTTACACAGGTCTTTGATATACAATTCTTAAAGACATCGACAAAGGATTTTTTTTTCAATTACAACTATTTCAAAAAAAATATCTCGAAATTTTCACTGAAATTTTAGTTTTTTTATAAAAATGTGTGCCAAAAATCAAATTTTCAGATTTTTTCCTCCGTCCAAGTTCTAAATTAAGGTTTTAACTAAAACACGTATTTTTATACGCTCGCAACAAAGTTGCTAAGGAGAGTATTATAGTTTTGTTCACATAACGGTTGTTTGTAAGTCCTAAAACTAATAGAGTCAGATATAGGGTTATATATACCAAAGTGATCAGAGTAGAGTTGAAATCCGGATGTCTGTCTGTCCGTCCGTCCGTCCGTGCAAGCTGTAACTTGAGTAAAAACTGAGATATCATGATGAAACTTGGTGCACGTATTTCTTGGGTCCATAAGAAGGTTAAGTTCGAAGATGGGCAAAATCGGCCCACTGCCACGCCCACAAAATGGCGAAAACCGAAAACCTATAAAGTGTCATAACTAAGTCATAAATAAAGATATTAAAGTGAAATTTGGCACAAACGATTGCATTAGGGAGGAGCATATATGGACGTAATTTTTTTGGAAAAGTGGGCGTGGCCCCAACCCCTACTAAGTTTTTTGTACGTATCTCGGAAACTACTATAGCTATGTCAACCAAAGTCTATAGAGTGGTTTCCTTCAGGCATTTCCATATACAGTTCAAAAATGGAAGAAATCGGATAATAGCCACGCCCACCTCCCATACAAAGGTTATGTTGAAAATCACTAAAAGTGCGTTAACCGACTAACAAAAAACGTCAGAAACACTAAATTTTTCGGAAGAAATGGCAGACACCCAGGCTTTTTTTAAAAATTGAAAATAGGCGTGGCGTCGCCCACTTATGGACCGAAAACCATATCTCAGAAACTACTAGATAGATTTCAATGAAATTCGGTATATAATATTTTCTTAACACCCTGATGACATGTACGAAATATGGGTGAAATCGGTTCACAACCACGCCTTCTTCCAATATAACGCTATTTTGAATTCCATCTGATGCCTTCTCTGTATAATATATACATTAGGAACCAATGATGATAGCGGAAAAAAACTTTACACAAATACGGTATTTGAAAAATATGTAAATGACGTATAATGAAATCTCGATTATCACTTTATTGTGCGAGAGTATAAAATGTTCGGTGACACCCGAACTTAGCCCTTCCTTACTTGTTTTCTTTAGATGATCCTGTAAGAAGTTATCCTGCCATCGCGGGTGCATATTTTTTCCGAAGGGTCACTGGAAATAGCGTCGCAATGGTCAAGTTTGAATTATTTTTTTCAAAAAGTTTCCGAATTTCTTTGTGAGTAGTGTATGTTTTTAACAATAAAAAATTCGAATAAAATATTAAATTTTATATATGAGAAAATAATTTTTGAAAATTCGCTGTTTTTTACGGGAGGAAACCCATGTAACCTTAAGGTTTGGTCTATATTTTGCCTTTTCACAAGATTTGTAGTAAAATATACATACTTATGAGTCGTTCGTTTTATACTCAAATTTCTGTCAATACGTATTTACTTCCAACATTCAGCAATCAGTTCGTCATAATCTCACTTTAATATGCAATAAATCTAACCATTTTTTTCAAATGTTACTCATGCTCCTAAACGGAAAGGTCATCTGAGTAGTTCCTCTCACCAATAAAACTTAAAACTTAATATCCTTACGTATACACTTCTATGGGTTCTTCTATGTACGTATACATATGTACATATATACATATATGCTCATGGCGAAAAACTTTCAACGACAAGTGCGGAAAGAAAGGAAAACGAAAATGTTTAGGGCAAAAACAATAACGATGTGAAAATAGAATAAAATCTCAAATAAAAACTGTTAAACAAACACACATTGAAAATAGATTTGTAAACTTAAAGCAATATATTGACTTCATTCATTCATTGGCTCAAAGGAAATTTAACCGGCCGTGTAATGTCAACAAGGCAGTCAGAGGTGCTAAAGGGTAAATGAGACCTTTTGTGATGTGGTTGTAAAAAAGGTTGAAATGGGAAGTTAATGAAGAATGGCAGCTAAAATAGGGAAATGTAAAATAAATGTCATCCTACGTCTTTCAAATGTATAAATAGTGTTTGAGCTAAGTTTAAAGTTGATATTTATTGAGCAAAGTTCTCAGCTTCATAAAACGGCTAGTTGATAGACGCGTTTTATTAAATATTAATTTTATCGCATCGAAAAGCTGTCCCTTTCGCCTTATGCATACATTAACTTACCCCATTTCATATCTAAAAAAAAATAATTTTATAAGAGAAGTATCCTTTGATCGTCGGTAAGCAAGATTTTCCTCAGAAGGAATAAAAAATTAAACAATTTCTTCAAGTCAATTCGCCTGCTATTTTAAATTTAACTTAAACTCGTACTAACCTTTATGGTATAAAGTCCTTGCAGTCCATTTAAAAGAACCTTTTTTCTAAGTATTTGAATAAAATTCTCTTTTATCTATCCTTTTCCGGTTTGATGTCATCGCTGTCGTCGGTGAATAGGGCACAACATGGCCTCAGCACATATATTACAATACTACAGCAACACTAGAACTAAAACAGCGGCAACGGTATCCCCAAAAACAGCAACAACAATTGCGCAACATTGTTACGAGCGAAACACTTCCGGCACACCAGAGGCATGTCTCATCACTAACGAGCGGAAACAATTTGCAGACGAGTCGTCAGCAACAGCTGTTAGTGAAAATACAACAAAAACAAAGGCACCTAGAGGAATATCGACGGCATTGTTGTCGTATTGTCTGCCGCCCATTGCAACAATCGACAATATTTGGGTTCACAGCAATTCGGTCACGACGCCGCTGCAAGAGCCGACGGGCGATCAGAAACTGCGCAGGACCAAGCTACAGGTATTGCATGCGAGTACTGCAAACGAAGTTAACAAAGGGGCATATAACTGTTTTGAAACGCCAACGCCATGGAAACCAACTGCTGCCACAAAGCGATCAAGCTCCAGGCCAACAGACCCGACGCTGTCGCCGAATCAGAAGTCACACGAAGCTGCAGATGATGTTCATACGTTTCGTTGTGTGGACAGTGGTAGGAGAGGCAGAAGCAAAAGTGAAAGCGCTGGAAGCTACGGTGACTTGCAAGCAGAACGCCCTCAGAGAGCGCAACAACAGCAAAAACGTTGGCATTCGGAAAGCAGAGACGAAGCATTGTCGTGTGGCTGTACAAGAGTTAAAGGTATTGCAAATATGTCAAGTGCAGCCGTGTCTAACGCCAACCAACAACAACAAGGACTGTGCAGTGATGTCGCCGGCATTGTTGTTGATGCTATTGCAAGTTTACGCAAAACATCTACAGGGAATTGCGCTCGACAGCGGCCACAAGCTATTGCTTACACGCACTGTGCACCAACAAAGGAGAAACATAACAACACAAACAACAAAACCAAATGCTGCCAATCAAACGAAACGAAACAAAGCGAAACACACAACGTTGCCAGAGGCTGCCACGCAGCTGGAGAATGCGATTGCTGCTGCAGTCCGCATCTCTTTTCGTCATGTACACGCCAATCTTCCAGAAATGCTATCGAACAGCAACAACAACTACAACTCAGCGGTCTATCAAACGGCTCCAACCAAGAATTTTCTCAGCTGCTTGCCGACAGCTGCTGGTCGCTCACTTGCAATGCTGCACCTCAGCTCAAACAACCACAAACAGCAACAAATGCAACACCTTTGCAATCACAATCCACAACAACAGCAGCAAAAACCACAAATGAACAACGAAGTATATTTCAATACAAAACGAACAAAAATAGCAAATTGTACTACAAGAGGGGTGTTGCGAACGAGCTCTATTTGGAAAGAGCTGCTGCAGCTGGTGCTGACTTTGGTGGCGGTTGCGGCACATTTCTATCTACGCTGTGCTGCTCTGTGCGTTCGAAGCTTCTGCTTGCCGTGGCCGACCTGCAAGCCCTGTCACGCGCTCTTTTCTCACTCATCATTATCTTCAACATGCTGCCGTTATTTTATGCAGGTTAGTGGACTTATTATCATTAAGTATTTAATAGAGTTACGGCTTAGAAGAAATATAAGTTTCTTCTTGATTTTAACTCAGAAGTTCTCAAAAAAGATTTGAAAATTTCATAAATCAACTGATTTAAACTAAAAATAAAATTAGTTTGTCAGAATATTTGGAAGGAGCATATGTGGTATTTTGCATTCTAATGCCTTAAGGCCGTTTTAGTTTCAGTCTCAGATAGCAAAACTGTAGTTTGATAATATTTTATTATTATTATTTTTTTTACTTTAATTATAAACATTAAAATATCCGTAACTTAAATGAAAAAATTTTTAGCCATCTTTTGTACTTCTTTCACTTTGACTTTCGATGACAATAGCTGAGTTGAGGTATCTTTTGTACTTCCTCCTTTTATCTTCAGAAGTAATAATAATATAATGCTACTTAAATATATTGAACTTTTGGTATTCTCTTATCTCCTCCTCTACCCTAATAGGGGATTACCGCAATAACAATTTAAAGCGGTTTGGCTAGTATTTCAAACGTTAAGTTCAAGACAATTTTTCACCCTGCTCTCTACTTTCTTAAAGAAAAAACACAGAAACTTCAAATTTCACGAGAAATGTTTGTTTTCATTCGAAAGAACATTTGGCATTTATTTTTGGAAGATTATGTCTTTCTAATGTTGGTTGCGGTTACATCATAGATGAACCATCCCTTGAGTCCAATTTTCAATGACTCGTTCGAGAATTTCGACTGGTAACTGGTGAATGACAAGTGTGATGTTTTGTTCCAAGCCCTCAATCGAAGCCGAATTGTCCGCATAGACTCTAGACTTTACATGTTCTCAAAGGAAAAAGTCTAACGGTGTGATATAACACGATCTTGGTGGCCAATTGACCCAAAACAAGAAACTATCTTCTCGTCGAAGTGTTCTCTCAATAAATCCATTGATTGAAGCGAAGCGTGGCCGTGTTGTTGAAACCAAATGTCGCTGAGATCACGAACTTCAATTTCAGACATCATATAGTCGGTTATCATGACGCGATAACGGTCACCATTGACGGTTACATTCTCACCGGCATCATTTTTGAAGAAATATGAACCAATGATTCCACCGGTCTACAACCGGTCATTTTTTTCTGGATGAAATACCAGCTAATAAATCTCTTCAGGTTGTTCTTCGTCCTAAATGCGGCAATTTCAATAGTTTACATACCCATTGATTCGAAATTCGGAGCTGCTTGGAACTTTTCCCGAGCCCCTAGAGCGAAGCGATGTCGCTTGGGAAAATCGAGCGGCTTCAGTTCTTGCACAAGCTGTATTTTTAACGCTTGTAGTTTAATATCTCGACATAAAATACGCCAAGTCGTTTCATACGTCAGTTCGAGTTGCTGCGAACGGCGCCGAATCGACTCTCCACGTTCTTCGTGTAAACTCTCAGCTGCGGACGTGATCTATTCGGTCGAATATTATCCAAAAATGAATACTAGGCTTCAAGATTGGTGATGGGGTTATGAACAGTACTCTCTGTAGGCCGATAATTTTGACCATGAGTTGAGCGAAGCGCGCGAAACACACACTTTACAGAACGTGAGTTTCGATATAAAGTTAAAATATTTTAAACTGTTACTGATGGTATTTAATACACAAACGTGTACGTGTGTTGCAAATTGTTCTTATAAAAATATATTCCATAACATCAGCATAATTACTCAAATGTTTGCCATTACATTGAAAATATCTGAAAAAAAATTAATAGTAGTAATAGTAACAGAACTTTCATAATACTTTTTATTAAAAAAGTAAATACTTTCTTTGTTTTGCTTGAAATGAAGTATTAAAATTTTCCGGTATTAAATATTACTAGAGCCGTTTATTGGCAATACGCTAAAGCTTACTGGTGGTGTATGAAAATATATTTTGAGAGACAAAATTCACTTAGTCTAATATGCAATACTAATACAGTTTCTATAGTATATTAAATGCCGGCGAATATGCATACATAAGTAATTTCCATTACTCGACAATTTAAGAGTAGAAATTGAATGACGTTCTAACACATATAGTGCTTTTTAAATTAAATAAAATGTTATTTCGGCTTTCTCAAGGATTTCATGCAATTTAAAATTTTCCGCCATGCAAATAGCGTACACAAACAACATCAATTAGTGTGAACAAAAAATGCGTGTGCACAGGAATGCCTCCTAGTTGTTATCAGGCAAAATATTTGCATTCTCAACGTTCTGCGACTCATCAATGAGATTCAACACTTATAGTAAACTGTAGTGATATCAAACTTCCATTTGCGGTTAACTTGTTTGTCACTTTGTCAGAAGGCACCCTTTAGGAAATATTAAGATCAATTTGTTTAAAAGGATTGCTTATTAAATCAAAAGGGGCTATCGCTAAGGTAGTAATATTGAGAATAAATTATGGAGTATATAATATATAATTTGTATATGTATATAGTATGTATATGCTATAGACATATCGATAAAAACTAAAGGTTCTCTCTAGTGCTCTACGTGCTCCGCTGGGTTGCTCTGCTCTTTACTGTATTGCGCGATTTTGAATGAGTATAACTTATATGTGAAACGAAAATGTGTCAAAGGAGTCAAACGCGAAGCTGAAAACCAATTTAAACTACTGCCTAAGGCTATAGCGAACAGCGAACTGTGTCGTGAATTTTCATGTGAACGCCCACGGTACTTTAAATAAGCCTCAACGCGGGGCAATCTAATTTTGGCAATAGTTATTTGCAAATTGAAACGGCTATGCAGCGCATGTGTTGTTGTAGTGAAGTCGTACACGAAATTGGGCAAACACAGGCCAAGAATATGGTACGCACTGCTTTTAAACGCTTTCGCTTAAACGAGAGTGTTTTCTTTGTGCCAAAAGTGTTTGCATACATTCTTCTAAATATATATGTATATGTAATTATACATTTGTCTTTTTGTACTACATTTGTGAGAACAGTTGTACTTATTGTAGAAATCTTAAGCCGTATTAATTCAGCGCACAAGATTGACAGCGAGTCAAGATTTCATTTAACAGCACTCAACATATGAAGTTGGCATCCAGTTCTCAGCACGCCTGTCACGGTTTTCTTTCCTTCGAGAGCGTTTGTCGCTGCTCAGATGACAATGACGCTTGTCAACAGCAATTTGACACTGACAGCGCTGCATCGCTTGAACACGGGGCACCAGTCGCCCGTCACAACGACACGGAATGTCATAAGCACCTTGACGGCAAGACTTCACACATACACATACAAACAGGAATTTACTAAACGCGTTAAGTAAGTAGCCGAGTATGAAGTTTGGGAAAAGTAGAAACAAGTTTTCATCATAAAGTGAGATTCCTGTTACTTTGTGTGTTTATATAGTCTTTGAAGATATCCCACGCACAAACTTATGTCTTCCGCTTGAGCGACTTACTGTAAACGCTTGCTAATTTGGGGGCATATGTTGAGATGCGAGAGGGAATTTGGCACAAGGGACGTAGGCAATGCGGAAATTATGTTAGTCGTTAAACCTTGAGACACATTAACGGTACATGTTAATTTAACGCATTCGTCTAATACTGAGTATAAAATCCGGGGTGTACTAATACTATATGTGCGAAATTATGTGCATATATATATACTAAAATGAAATATGTATGTCCAAAGATTTTTAGCATGTTGTAAAGAAAGTACTGGAGAGTAAAGAAAAAATAGTGATTTTGGGTAAAATGTTGGGTGGCATGAAGTATATATGTATATAAAATATTTATTATATATTTGTGTTGCTTAAAGTATTTAAAATTTTTCATTCATAGTATTGGCATATTGCCTTATTTAAATTGAAGTTTTAACCACCGAAAATTTGATTGATGTGGCCAATTTTATATGTTATGTAAACCGTTCACATGAAACTTTATTTTTTTTTTACACCAGACTTGGCTTTTAAGATTTTTTCTAAGAATATCAGTCATATAATTTTCAAAACAAAGTTTGAACTGTGTTAAGGTATCTTTTTCAGTTTTCAACTTTACCTAAAAAAATCATAATTATTGGAGTATTATTCTGTGGTTATGCGGTTATTACATATACACTATTGTTTAAAGGATTCATGAATATTTTCCACTCAACCTCTGTTGCCCAAATTGTTTGTGAAACCTACCAAACTGACCGTCTGCCCTTTATAGACGCCGGAAAGTATGCTAAATGTGAAAAAAGAATTGGGGAAAAAAGGTTGCTCTCCTGAAACCGTTGTCCCTGCAGAATTCTATTGTTTTATTTTAATTTCGCTTTCATTGTTTTTTGTGCATTTTTCGTCGTTCCACTTATTATTCTTTTATATTTACTTTTTATGCTGTTTCCCCATTTTTCCGGCTTTGCTTTCGAAATTACTTCCGTTTGACTTGCAGAGGCAGCGACAGCACGAAATTCCCTTAATTTCTCACTAATGCACTAACATACATTTTACAAATATACATATGTATATATAAATATATATAATATGTAAGCATATATATTTGTAAAGCAGTGATGGTGAGGGTGCTGCCTCTACATTCATTAGGCGAGAATAAACAAAAACTTTTCAGTGTTTTAAGTTTTTCACCCTAAAAGTGAATTTCCACGAGCACGCTTTCGCTTTGGCTGTAATTGAATCGGGAGCTCGCTTTTCTATCACTAATTTGGTTTAAAATGGTAAAAAATGCGAATTCTACGATTCCAAATCGCTTGAGATATTGATCATTATTAATATTTAGTATATACGCATTATTGTCCTGAATCTGGTTGCTCGCAAAGTCCGTAATATGAAATCGGCATGCCAAGATATTCAATTCATTTTATTAAACTCTTGAACCCAAACTTTCGTTTATTAAAATGATTAGGCACCGTTTTTCGAAGTTTTATTTTATTGACTTGCTGTTGTGTCTTCTCAACTCTGCATAAAGCGGCGGTATCTTTTTTCCACCTGCTGTTTGGATTAATTAAAATTTTAGCTCACCACTTTTTGTTTCAAAAGCGTAGCACATGAAAGTGTAACATATGCTGGCGATAATTTCATTAAAAACTCTGCCTGTTTAGAAAGTTTAAGCGCGTCTACTTATGTTTCACATGAATGACGCAAAGAAATTAATTTTAATTGTTTATTTTTTGTTACCCACTTCGAGTCATAATATTACTGATGATCTCAACTTTGTGAGAGAAAAAGTAATAATATAAGGACGGAAAATAATCCTCAAGTAATTATGAGTAATGCTGCGTATGCGGTTGCGTGTACACTTTTATCCTGGGAATGGATGCAGTGTGCTAAGTTGCTGCACTCAGAATATTATATCTAACCAAATTTAACCCGAACTGGTCTATTTACACTACACGCGTAATCGATTCGGTAAGCATTTTTTCCTAGATTGGCACAATCGTTTTTATTTATTTTCAAGAGGAGTTTGGTATATATACATATATCAATTAGTGTTCGCTTACCAGCTGATTTTTACTATGAAAGTATTCTGAAACCCACTTTGTCACAAACATAAGTATTTTAGTGTCACAAGTCAGTCAGTAAAGATCGTGAAGTCATCGAAAACTTGCCTCATGCGAGTCGTCCATTCACTTCTGTTAGTGACGAGATTCGCATCAGAGAGATTGCAGAGAATTTCCACGCCTCTTACGGATCGACTCATTCATCTTAGTTAAGGGGTTACATGGGTTTCCTCGGGTAAAAATCACACTTTATGAAAAATTTTTTTCTCATATAAAAAATGAAATATTTTACTAGAATTTTTTATTGTTACAAACATGCACTATTAACAAAGAAATGTTAATCTTACTTAGAACTTGGACGAAAAAAACCTAAAAATTAGATTTTTGCAAACATGTTTACAAAAACTGAAATAAAATTGAGAGAAAATTTCACGACATTTTGTTTCAAACGTTGTAATTGAACAAAAAAATCCTTCATCCGAGCCGTTAAGAATTGTATCTGAAAGATCTGTGTAAAATTGCATGAAGACCGATTGGCTAGCTAACGAGAATTGCCAACCGACTTCAAAAACACAGTTTCCAGAGATACGCTTATAAGGACGAAGCACTTAGCCTAGCTAGACTCGAGCGAACAAGTTCTCAAGGCTGTATCTTCGAAACTATTACTCAGATCAACACTAAAGAAATCATATGACCATTTCTGAAAAAATTCCGATTTTAAGGGAATCAGTAGTTATTTCATTAATGCAAACATGACTTACATGATATTTGATTTTTCAGAAACTTCTCTTAAAACTTTTTTCATATCAAATACCTATGTCTTTATAGTTAAGCTCCTTGAGCTACCTTTAACTCATTGAAATATATCTTCCAAACAATGAAGCTTGCTGTTTCTCTATCTGCCGTTTAATAATATCGAACTGTAAAACTATAAAAGGAGAAAAAGTTCAACACAGGCGGACCTTAAACGATTCACGTTTTAACCATTTGCAAGCTCCAACCGTTTCTCCACAAAAAAATATATAAATATATAAAATAAAGAAAAACTAAAAACTCAATGGCAGCAGCTATAAAAAGCAGAAAGGCGGTAGACTTGGAATATTCTCATCTCATTCATATATATAATATATACATGTGTGTATGTATAGTATATAAAGCTTGTATTACTATTTAAGTTAATGGAAAACTCAAGCAAGAGCTCTCTCGTATACATATTATACATACATAGAAGCATTTCTAAATCCCTTTTATAGGTAATCTTTTAATTCGTCATTACCAAGCAACTCGCACGTACACAGAAACACATACAAATGTACAAAAGTTTCAGTTTATCACAAATTTGCGCCGCTTTTCTTATCAGTATCTTTTACAAATGCTCTTTCATATTGAAATTTTTGAGCTTTTATAAGCTTGAAGTAAAGCTCTGGAAAACTATAGATTAAAGGGTATTAAGCGTGCTCACTCAACAAAATCTCTCTCGCTCTCTTCGGTTTTCCATTTCTCACATTTCAATCTTGCCTGAGCAGCAATATATTTTATGTGCTCCTCGGAGCTTTTTACGGCCTCTGTCTCTGTAAGTAACGAATTTGCGGCAGACAGCCGTTGACAATACGCACATACTTTATGAATTAGAAATTGACTTTGATAAGAAAGCTGTGCTCAGCTGTCAATCGCTGCCAATACTTTATGTTTGGTTGCTTGGATAAACACTTCAAATTACAAACATATATATCTTTTGTGAAGGCGAAAGAGCCGTGGGGCAGCTATTAAGTTTGTAAAGCACCATAAATTGTGTAAACTTAGGGCGTCCGGCAATAAAAGTTCTCGAAGTTTTTAAGGGCTATCAAAAGTCCAATTAATGAAGCACTTGTATATTTTAATGAGCGTTTGATGGCGCGAAAGCAAAGATGTACATACATACACATACCCAGAACTACTTATTACCTTTATGTACAAATATTTAGAACCGTGGAGCTTTAAGCCTTAAGGGATCCGTTTAAATGCGGTTCGCGCAGAACTGAAATTGGAATTTTCGAAGAAATAAAGCTATATAAAATCAATTAGGTTGTCTATAGTAAGGTGACATGTAAATCTTTAATCAGAAACTTTTCAGAATACAATTTTCAATTCTCACAAAGGAAACTTTGCTGTGAATATTAAATCTTAAACTCATATTAAAAATATTACATATTATTTGACCCGGATTATAATCCATTAAGGTGTGTTACCAAATAATTGGGAATATGTTGGAATAAAAAATAAATAAAAGAAAATCGAGTTTGATATTGATTTGGATGTTTCCAGATCTGTTGAAATAAAAATAAATATCCGCATTATTCACTTAAAAACAAAATCTGGAAAGATATCAAATACATAGAATAAGTATATTGGAGGCTCTATAAAGTAAATATAGAAATGATCCAGTTGACGAGCTGAGTCGATTTAGCCATGTCCATTTGTCTGGTTCTTCAGTTTTTGACTGTAGACTCTTTACAAAAGTAGACGTAGACTATTCTCCAAGGTGCTACCATCTACGAACAAATATTTCAAATCGAACCACTATCGCATATAGCTGCCACACCAACGGTTCGATCAAAATAAAATTTAATATATTATTATATTATTTCATTAAAATTTAATCAGTTTAAAAGCCAAAATATTTTTTTTTTAAATATTCATTTATTTTTATAAATGCTCAATCGGGCACTTAATGTAATTAAGACATCTTATTTCAACCCTTTTTACTTCTCCATAAACCTTTGCTCCTTTAAACACCTACACATGGGATGACATTAAAGGGCGAAAGCCTCAAGCAAGCCTAAACAAACAAATAACTTAATGCAATCAAGCAGCAATTTGACAAACAAATCGCCTGGCAATATATTTGCTTTACGCAAAGCACATTGAAAAAGGAAATGAAACCATTAGCAGTCAACAACCAACAAATAATTATGAGTACAAACATTTGTGCCCACATGCACATATTTCGCTTGATATATTCTTATGGCAGCGTGTGGGTGGGCTTGTGCAACAATTCAAATAACGTCAATGAGCCACATCAACGGCGGCAGTTAGGTATTTTAATCAAAGATGTCAGAAGATTAATACCGCGCTTTTTCATTGTATTTGCTTTAGCAACGGTCCGCCAACACCGCGTGACTTAGTGTGGGTTGGTATGTAGCCCCTTGCGTTTGTTGAATTTAATCACATTCCTTCGGGCTGCCATTAACTGCCTACGTATATTTGCAACATTAACGATTGAACACTTGACATTGCGCGTCGAATGGTCAATGAAGAATGACAAATGATGGCTGCCCTGATGAGCAAAGTTAATCCGCAAAGGATGCCGTTAAGTTGTGTTTGTTGATGTTTAAAGGCGGATGAAGAAGGCAAAGTCATGTATACATATATAACATTACAATAATTGAAAAAATTTGACGAAAAAACGAATAAAGGAATAACGGATAATTAAAAATAAATCGCACTAAAGCAGCGCAAACACAACAAAACATGCCGCAGAAGCGAAAGCCGTATGCAGTGCGTTTAAATGCCGTAGGAAGGGGAGAATAACAGTAATTATTACCTGCCAAATTGGCTGCCTTTCGCATGGAACTCAAATTTCCAGCTCAGATGTGGCAAGCGGCATGTACTTACAACGTTGTTAGCTCAGAATTTTTTTTCGCGATTTTAAAACAATTTTTTGCTGTTGTTGGCCAACAGCAAGACACTTATGTGCTACCTTTTGTGTTTATTTTGTTATTCGAGGGAAAAGCCAGGCGACCGCTGTCGCAAAGGTAACTCTTAAAACCGTCAAAAACCACAACAAGCCTTGTCTTTACCCACAATCTGCACCCGGCCTACACTGCCGCCAAAATCATAAGCTTCAGGCGAGACGTCGCTGCAGTCGTTGCTACATCTGTGTGCAAGCTATGCATTATAGCAGTACGCAATGCGTAGAATAAAATAATAATGAAATACAGCTGTCTACAGGCTGTTAGGAAGACAAACCAAACAAATATCTCGCCCTTGTCAAAAGGTTCAGCTTTAGCTGCATTGATTTCTGTGTTTTTGTGCAGATATATTCACAAAAAAAAGAGAAAGAGAAAACACGTCAAATTTCAACTCGTCTTCAATATTTTGTAAGAAATAAAAGTGATTGCCACAGCTAAATTAAATGTGAAATATCGAAACTAAATTACAAACACACACATTTTGTTATATTTACACTATTTGAAGCGTCTTCACAACCCTCCTCGTACGAGTAAACACACATTTTAGAGAGCTAAGTACTGGCGCAATAAAACTTTTCGGCGAGAAGAAAATCAAATCATAACTTTTATTTTCTGCTGCAAATCAAATCGACAGACAGATGATTTGTTTTCGCCTGCTGTCTTAATAGCCAGCATAGCTGTAAGTATTGGCAGCTTACACACGCTTACGCACAAGTACACGTGGACAAATATATTTCAAAGGAACAGCAGTGAGCAGGCCCCCAAGTGGCGCGTAATGAGCCCTAGCATATGTAATGTTTGATATGTAAAGGTCTCTAGCACTTTGTTTTGCGAGCGACTTTGCTTTGCCGCTCACAATGAGTACTGCTGAGCAGCTGGAAAACTTTGGAGTGCAATTCAGCGCAGGAAAAGCACAAATTGTCGAGAGTGCTTTCGTAAGCGATTATTACACAAAGCGACACACAAATACATCTGTTTAAAGGAAAATTGTTGAAACCTAAATGCTTTCCGAAATCACTAAGAACTTTCATTGTGTTTGGACTCAGATTTCCTTGTCATTTGTTCAAAAATGTATATGTTTTCAACTCCGCTTAGGTGTAGATATATAATCAACTACGGAATGCATCTCGAGTCTACTATTTTTATAACATGAATGGGGTATGTTAAGTTTGTTACGAAGTTTGTAACACCCATAAGGAAACCTCGGAAACCGTATAAAACATATACATTAATGATCAGCATGCCGAACTGAGTTGACTTAGTCAAATCCGTCTGTCTGTCCGTCTATCAGTAAATACGCGAACTAGTCAATCAGTTCTTGAGATAACGAACTGAAATCTAAAGTGAACAAGTAAGGAAGGGCTAAGTTCGGGTGTCACCGAACATTTTATACTCTCTCATAATAAAGTGATAATCGAGATTTCATTATCCGTCATTTTCATATTTTTTTATTTTTCTGTAATATTAATTAGCCTGGGTGCAGCTTCCTTCTGCCATTTCTTCCGTAAAATTTAGTGTTTCTGACGTTTTTTGTTAGTCGGTTAACGCACTTTTAGTGATTTTCAACATAACCTTTGTATGGGAGGTGGGCGTGGCTATGATCCGATTTCTTCCATTTTTGAACTGTATATGGAAATGCCTGAAGAAAACGACTCCATAGAGTTTGGTTGACATAGCTATAGTAGTTTCCGAGATATGTACAAAAAACTTAGTAGGGGGCGGGGCCACGCCCACTTTTCTTTAATGCGATCCTTTGTGCCAAATTTCACTTTAATATCTTTATTTATGACTTAGTTATGACACTTTATAGGTTTTCGGTTTTCGCCATTTTGTGGGCGTGGCAGTAGGCCGATTTTGCCCATCTTCGAACTTAACCTCCTTATGGAGCCAAGAAATACGTGTACCAAGTTTCATCATGATATCTTAATTTTTACTCAAGTTACAGCTTGCTCGGACGGACGGACGGACAGACAGACATCCGGATTTCAACTCTACTCGTCACCCTGATCACTTTGGTTTATATAACCCTATATGACCTATGACTCTTTTAGTTTTAGGACTTACAAACAACCGTTATGTGAACAAAACTATTATACTCTGCTTAGCAACTTTGTTGCGAGAGTATAAAAAATCATGTGTTTGATTTTAAGCAACTTGAATTCTAAATTTTCTACTGGGTACTTTTAAATGCACATATAACCGAAAAACTGTACTGATAACTGCTTCATGCTCTTTTATCGGAGAATCCGGCTGACAAGCGCTTTCACTTGCTTTGCGCGTTTGCCAAGCACACTCTCCACAACAAAAACACTCATATGTACGTATTCCTCCCTCACTTTGACTAATGGTGAGCGACTGGAAAGCGTGAAGGCAATTTACTGCGCTGGTGTTTGGCTAAAGGCATTTTGGCTATCTCAATTCGTTTTTCCTGTGGACCTGTCAGTCGATTCGTGTCGGCCGTGCACAACAGTTGCTTATAAGCCATTACGAAAAATAAAACACTAGCAATCGCCCGAAACTTATCGCCCAAAGGAATCGTGCGCGCGCGCATTCAAATCACTTATTTTCAACACAAAAGTAGCAGTTCTTTCTTGCCAACACCGCCGCCGCCGCCGACGCTTTCGCAGCTAAGCACTTTTATTCGCGTGAAGTTATCGTGCAATTGAACGAACGCTTTTCTTTCAATTCACAACAACAATATCAGCGTTAAGTGGATACTTAACTGCCAAAGAGCATCTTCTACTCGCTTCACTTTTTTCTTTTCCACTGTGCTTTCGCTTTGTTTTGCATACCGCGACTTCCGTCTGTCTCTACGGTGAATTGATTTGGAATACTTTCGATAGCATCGTCTTCGCCGTTGCACTTGCCGTACTTCGCACTTCTCGCAACACGGCGCCTTTGTTGATTGCATCGCGTTAATTGTGCATTCGATTTGTTTTGTTTGCTGATCTTCCGGCCGCTTCGCTTCGCGTGAATTTGCGTTTAGTAATTGTGAGGAAAATTGTGCAGAAATAAAAGAGACTGTGGCCATAAAATACGGTGCATGCCGAACACTGTTTATTTACTCTCTATTTTGAATTTGTGCAAAATATTTATTTTCAATATTTACGCATACATATATCAACAAATTCAGCGCATTCATTTTCTGTTTATGTGCTTTTCATTTTGCTGAGTGAAAGATCGCACTGCTTTCCTGCTAGCTGTAAAATATTCAAATGGCAAAAAGTGGATGCTAATAGTCGTAATCTTTAAGGTGCAAGACATATTTACATAGCGGTCTTTCATTCTTAAAGTTTTTTATAGACAGGCTCAATGAATGTTGTTAGTCATTTCAGCTGTTTTGTTTTTTATTATGAGATGTATGAAGGGGTTACATCAGTTTCCTCGGGTAAAAAACAGATTTTTTCAACAGTTTTTTTCTCGTAAAAAAATGAAATATTTTATTACAATTTTTTATTGTTACAAATTATTCCCTATTACAAAGAAATTTTGAAATTTTTGGAAAATAATATTTTAAACTCGCCCTTTGCGACGCCATTTCCGGTGACCCCTCTGAAAAAAGATGCGTCCCCGTTGGCAGGATAACTTGCTAATGGATCATCTAAAGTGAAAAAATACTTTAATGGAAAAAATGTACTTAAACAGAATTTAATGTACTTTAACAATCAGCGGTTTATTTAAAAAAATATTGGATCCCCTAGCTCCTGTAGATGATCTGCGGAGAGACGTCCATAGAGAGATAGAACCCCTTAAAACTTTAACTTAGAACTTGGACCAAAGAAAAAAACTGAAAATTGGATTTTTGGCAGACATTTTTACAAAAAAACGAAAATTTCAGAGAAAATTTCGCGACACTTTTTTCAAAAAATTGTTATCGGAAAAAAATCTTACTTCAAGTCTTTAAGAATTGTATATCAAAGGTTGAGTAGTTCTCGAGAAATCTTGCAAACCGACTTCAAAATCACAGATCCGAGAAAAACGCGTTTAAAAACGGCGCACTTAGCCTAGCTAGCCTCGAGCGCGCACGTTATCAAGGTTTTATCTCCGAAACTATTACTGGGATCAACTTGAAAGCATAATATTCTAAATATGTTGTAGAATTTAGTAAGATAATAAAAAAAACGATTTTTTTAAACTCGTAAACCCATGTAATCCCTTAAGAAGTGTTGTATGTAAATTTTAATATTTGACAAACAGTTTGTAGGGATTATGGTCTAATTCTCGCATTTATAAGCTAATTATACTAGAAAAAAAACGTTAAGATTAATATGCTTAGAACATCATTAAAGGTTTCAGTAATTTTAAATTATTCATTAGTTTATCATTGTGGCGAACTATTGTCATAAAGAGAAACAGAAGAACAGGCGAAGTTTCTTAGTAAAACATTTGGTTTAAAATAAAATTGCTTTTCTAAACAATTATGCTAAACATGTTAGTCATAAAAATCACAGCATTGTATAAACGAAAGCTACATGCTAGCTATTTTAGACTCACGATTGTTTCCACTTAAAAGTGTTTTAATTTCTTGTTGATCTCCGGAAGAATCTTTTTTGCTTTGTCAGCTCTGTATTTGTTATTTTTAATTTAATGAATTTTCTGTTTAATGTGGTTATAATGCTGATAAAGTCAGATAAGAAGACATGAGTTGATTTATTTTTGAAGCGATTTTCCTTTCAAAAGACCTAAATTCCTACCTTTTTCCGTGCCGGCCTACAGTAGTTTTTTATCAGTTGTTTCATGGACTTAAAAATAGAAAATTGTTTATTCACTATTTAATCCTTCAATATTAGAGTGATCGCCAGCAAAATCGTTGTTTAAAGTATTTTTGAAATCATATAAAGCATTGCAAAAGCAATCAAAAGCATTAAATTGCGAATCATAAAATCATTTGAAAACGCACACATTCGTTTAATCATTAAAATACTGTAATTCACCGAAATTTTTTAATTTCACTTTTCTGAGCTATTCAAATACAATTCTTATCCAAATAATTAAGAAATTCCGGCAATTAAAGAGAAATGTTCTTCATCTGTTTCAATCGAGTTAATATACATTGTGACAAAAAATTACCCGGAAATTGTGAATAAAATGCAAAATATTTAATTATTCATCACTAGTAATTTTGTCGTCTTCAAAGTAATCCCCACCAGATGTAATACACTTATGTCAACGATTTTTCGAAACACTTTTCATAAGCACTTTTTAGGATTACCTTCAGCTCGTTCAGCGAAATTTCTTTTATCTGTTCGATCGACTGAAAACGGATTCCTCGGAGCGGCAATTTCTGTTTGGGGAACAGGAAAAAATCATACGGAGCCAAATCTGGTGAATATGGTGGTTGATCGATGGTATTCATTGCGTTTTTGGATTGATATTTGGTCAAAATTCTATTCTTTTTGAAAAAAATTCAGCTTTATCGGGACGAGTCGAGCAAGAACGCGTTTCATACCGAAAATATTCACCAAAATCATTCGAACGGACACGCAAAAGGTCACTCTAATGCTGTCTAACGATCCAGTTTTTAATATTTTCTGGTCGAAGGTCGACCAGAATGAGGCATGTTTTCAACGATCTCTCGTCCGTCTTTGAAGGATTTGTACCACTCGTAGGCTTGTGTTTTTGATAAATCTGAATCACCGTCAACTTTTTCCAACATTCATAGTGATTCTGCAGACGAAATTTTATTAAAAATACAAATTTGAAAAAATTTCTTTCTTCGATTCGTTTGTATATTAGAAATATTATTTTTGAGTAATTTTTTTTTGCTTCTGAAAATGTTTTCTTGATAAATTTGTCATACATTATCATTATATTATTTCGCAAGAGGTCGAGTGCAAGTTAAGGGGGCCATAACGACTTAATGGAAGAGTTCAAGCAATGTATGTAAATGTAAAATAACGTAACATCACTTTTCATAAGCATGCAGGCGAAGGAAAAACGAAATAATAGAAACCACTCATTCTGACTTTTGCTTATAAAATGGTTATATTTTGGTTATATCTGACAGCAGAAGCTGAAAATTTTTTGCTACATATATGTATATAATATGTATGATGTAGTGAATAGTAATCAATAATAAAAGCTCAATTTCGATTTTATTGGTGATACGTTTATTTGAATTTTAGGTAACGATATGTATAATATTAGTAACATATTATTCTCTCTTTGGTATACAGCTGCTCTTTGTACTATTTCGAATTCTTGTAGAAGTGTTTTGTATTGGAATGCTATATTCAAAAAAAAATGGATTTTGAAACCCATTATTATTTAAAGAAAATTAGATCGCAATTATCTGGTTCCAACTAAATAAATGCGGTAGCTGTAGTAGGGTGTAAATGTTCGTCACATCCTTGGTCTGTATAAAAGTGGCTGTTTTACTCAGCCAAATCAATTTATGTTAAATTTTTGCTACTACAAAACCGAATAAAGTATATTAAAGTAAAATATTCCATTCTACTACTCCTAAACATTCGCGTAGTTATTATAAATTAATTTCCTGCTGTCTGACAACGCCATTTTTTCATTTTTGGTTTAGGAAATATGACTTTTTTTTGGCTTTAGCAATTCTATCATTCACTTTGTATACCATAAGAGCCAACCAATTGCTCAGTCATGAAATCCTCATAACTGGGCAACTACACTCAATTATTGCCAGGCTCATGTAAGACAGAAACGAGCTTCCAATCGCATGCCATCAATATTCGATGATTCTATTTCTACTATTTTTGCGGACAAATCCACACAGAAATTGCACAAGTGGCCAAAGGATGATAGCTGAAGCGCAGCAGCGCAAATGTGTTTGTCTATGCATCACATACCAGCCTTATGTGTATGTATAGATGTTCATAAGCTTACAGCACATTGCTGTCAATTTATTTTAATGCATTTATGACAACCGACACTGATGCTGTATTACCTAATATTGGTGCTTGAGAGCCACCAACCACCCATCCACTGTCAACCTGCCACAAATCACAGACATGCTCACATAGCTTAGACATACACATATATTTATGGATCGAATGTAAGAAATTCAATGCACATTAGAATTGTAAGACTGTGAGCATACATATAGTACATACATACATGTGTATAGCATTTTTGTGGCATAGTCTATAGGCACTTATATGTTTTGTTTCAATTATTTAATAGAAAAATTAATGTTTGGCTGGGCACGATTTCAGGGAGACATATTGACACGAAGTGCGCATAAAGCATATCCGCATGCTCCCTGTTCGTATTTATATACGTATATTCGTAGAGGCATAACATATGTGATTTGTTTGTAACATCCATTTGCCATTCAAGTATTTACCCAAAACACTTATTCTAACAGCTTAGGGCTTTTCCTACATTGATTGCCATTGAGGAAGCCACAAGGCGTGTGGAGAAGTACTGTACACATATATATATACTTTAATACCCCAGACACATATGCCCAAAGTACGGCCCTGCACTTGGCTTGCGAGTGGCTGTGTGTGGTTGCGTGTTCGCGCTAAGCCCCTTCGAAGGTAATTGTGTAGTCTTGCTGGTACTCGATACGTCTTTTATTTCGCTTCGTTGCAGCTGTGTCCTTTGGAGGCGCAAAGGACATGTTCATTACAATAATACGATTTTTTTCAACTATGTAGATATGCCAAGCGCTATGAGTGAAAACGAGCGAGAGTTGTTAACAACGCGTGAAAAATTATCTTTTGGAGCGCACGCTTCATTTCATTGCAATGCGTTCGCTTTTCGATATATAATAGCAATACGAACGATCGAGGGGCTAAAACAACGGTAGCCTTGCGAGCTTTACTTGACATTTGCGTGAAATGCAAATTTTATATGATTTCTATTTTACTATGTTTACATAATTCTATGCAAATACGCACTCTTGTGCATGCATGTAAGCAGTTTCAAGTGTACTCATCTATGTATGTTGAACCCGCCTGTGCCAGTGTTCAATCGCTCAACGTCAAAAATTGTCCGAAATATGAATATTTCCTATTTGCATATGCATTTTGTGCATACTGATTACGCATTTGCTGGTGCTGGTGTGCGATTTTCGCCAGCGCCAGAGGTCAGTTGGGATTTTGTTGTGAGTAGTTTCAAGTGGTAAAAGTCAACGAAGCTTGAGCATTATACAAGTATTTATATTATTCTAGTTGTGCAGTTTTGGAGTTTTGCATATTGCTTTGCCAATATTTCATATTAATATTTTACAGTTCAGTGTGCACAAAGGGGTGTACAGAAAATTTTTCCAATGGCGGGGTGCTTGTTTTTAATATTTGATAGTTAACTTTTTTTGTACTTTCTGCATGTTTTATATATATCTACGAAGGCCGAAATTGACAGTAATTAAAATATTATTATCTATTGATTGGTTGCTTACAATTCGACAAAATCGACAAGCTTTCCGAGAATTTAAATAAAATTTAGATGGAACACTGTATTTCTCAGATAAAGGAAAAAGGCAAATCGTCAAAATTAGAAAACTTTAGTTCCTAGTTTTTCGTTTTGTTGTTGTTTCCTTCCAAATCGCAAATCGGAAAAATGAGAAGAAAACTTTAGTTGCCAGCATTTCCTTTTTGCGCTCTTAATGTTTTCTTTCTCTTGAATCATAAATTCAACTCGATTTAGAAACTGTAAACAGTTGGGTTTGAATTCACTAACTATTCAGTTTAAAACTTAAATTTGTTAAAAAGAATTAATCGGAAACATGAATATCTTTTTAACAATACCCAAAGATTATTCTCCTCCCGGCCAACCGAAGCGAAGGACCCAATCCGCAAATGAGCGGAATTAGCCGACTAACAAAAGGCAAGAGCGTTTTTAGCGTTACGATCTTTAGTTACTCAGCTTCAGAAACAAAAATTTCAAGAGTAAGAATTAAGAATTAAGTTAAAGTAAGATTATTTTTAAATGTTAATTGTTTAGAGCAGATAAAATAACTTTTTTAAAGGTAAAGAGTGAGTCTGTTAGATCAAATGTGCTAGAATGAGAATTGAAATCAAGACATATACGGCGGAACGGTTCGTTTAGCTCAAAGTTTGTTGTAGTAAGTTTAAAAGTAAAGGTCTAAACTGCCTGTTTGAGCGAATGGGGACGTTAAAATAAGACGACAGAGATGGACTACAGACGGATGCATTCATAAGTTTTTCAAGAAATATTATACCAAGCATACCCGTTCGACTAGCGAGCGCAGGCAGATTCATAAGCTTTAAATGATTAGTGTATCGGGAAGATTTAAGCTGGAATCCCAATGAAAATGATTTAAGGCAAAAACTAAAAATTTTTTTCAACGGACTCTAACTTTTACCTTCTGGACCTAGCTATTAAGTTGCATATTACAGAAGCATATTCATCAAACTAAGTATTTTTATATATAACCCCTATATTATTACTATAGGATTCTAAGCATGACAGTATCGCACACGACCAATGTAAAATTAATAATTAATTGTCCACATATTTTCTATGCTGTCTTCCAATTCATTGGTATTTCAAATATCTTTTAGTGACGTTTGGCGATTTTTCTGCTTTCGGTTTTAAAATTCCTTTTATTATGAAATACTGCTGGTTCCTTATTAAAACATTTTATTAATTTTATGGAAGAACTTTTTATTAAAATACAATAGTTTGAGTTGCTTTCCACTGCCCCTGCCATTTCATTTATTAGTATATACACATACATATGTGTTGGTTATTCTCGAATAATTATACTTTGCACATTAGCGATTTCGCAGAATATTTGATTAAAATTCAAACTGAACAGATTAGAGAATTCGTGGAAACTTATATAATAGGTTAATATAGAAAAGCAAAATCAAACTATTACTCGTATCGCTTTATTATTATCCAATATTTGGGAACAAGCGGTGTGAAAAGGTTGCTCATACGCACCGACGAACTATGTAAGTGCATACAAGTTACAGTTTGGGAATAATTGGCTGTTTTTAAATAAATTAAAACGTTAAATTACTTAATTTTTGTATTAATTAAAAATTTTCGTGGTTATGGCAAAATCACTTATTTATTTTACAGTAATAGTGGGTAATTATTAATTTATTATGAAAATTAGCTATTGCAACATATTATAAGATTGCTTTGCATATAAATATTGTAACTGTAAGAAAATGTCTAAAATAATATATTTTAATTTTTTGGAACTTTAGCAATATTTTTAGGTATAATCTCAAGCGATAATTACGATTTTACATTAATGCAAAGGAAATACATTAGCCATATTTTATATGAATTGCACATCTTTTTAAAATATGAAAACACTTTCAAAGCTATTTAACTAAATGCATTGTTTTTAAGTGACTAAAGGTAATTTCAGACAAAAATTGTCTACTGTGGGTATAATAATAAAAAGTGGAAAATTCTTATATATAATTATTGCCACTTAGAATCACTTATACTTTGTAATGCGTTTTCTAATAGATGCAGAAATAACAAAGAAAACTTTATTGTTCAAAATATTATGCAAAAATTGTAAATGCATTCATTTGTTCCAACTTTGACGATTAACAATGAAATTAGATGACAAGTGCTGCGGACGTCTTTTCTTTAACTACATAAATGCTTTGGTTAGAAGTATGTAAAATCTCATTGGTAATAGAGCACAAATTTTTGAGTATGTCCATATAAATATGTACCACATTTCACGGACTTTCCTCAATTGATTCAGTTTCTTCAATCCGCTCAACTAAAAACAAAATATCTTTTGTAGATATATGATGGCTTAGAAATCCTTACATATACTATATAGCATAATATATAGTAAAAAATATGTAAAAAATAAATATGTGGTTAAAAAGGAATTACACCCTTAACTGTGTGCTTTTCGTACCATAAAAGACATAAAAGCACACTTCAAGTGAAATTACGTGCGTTATATAAGTGGGTTTTTGCTAAAGAAATATATGCTCGGGTTGTCGGTGCCTTTGCGTTGCACGCACTTTGCCAACCAAAACGAAATGAAGAAATAACCAAAGTACGTGTTAAAAATTTCAAATATTTTAATATGACGAAATAATAAAGCGCACAATTTGGAGGCACTTTGGAGCGATTGCGGCGCTGTAATACCTGCTCGATGTCAATTTGTGTGACGTGTTTAAAAAACATAAATTTGTTCCTGCTGAATATGGGCTTAGGGAGCCATGAAGCGCGCTTTAAAAATCGAATATATTATTTATGAGAATATCATCACCTGCTCATTGCATGATTATGGTGTTACCGAGTGGACACCACTGATGCCAACAAATCAGTTGTCAGAAGCACAGAGATCATCAGTCAAAAGCGGCAATCAAGCCACCACCGCTAACGGCACGCTCAAGTGCAGTTTATAAATGGCTTACACATACACGTATATGAATATAACCATATACGAATTTTTGTGACACAGTTGCGTAAGGAAAAGCTTTTCACAATTAACTTTTTCGCATTCTTCTCCAGTTTATTATTACTAAACTTTTGTGATAATATATGAGGCCGTATGGCGAGGGTTTCTCATAAAACTTTTGGCTCTCCCCACACTGGTGCCTTTTGATGCATGACTTGGATAGCAACAACACAGGTGCAGCAGCAAAATTAGCTCAAAACCCCTAATTACAGTTTAGTGTACATTTTTCATTGCTTTTGCTTTCGCTCTTATGAGCACGTGATTGTTTCACTTTTGCTGGTTAAACTTCCGGAAATAAACCACGCTTGCAAATCCACACATTGAAGCGTTTAGGCACACATACATATATCGTTTGTTACTAAATTATATATTTTATGTATTTATTTTTGCGTTTCGAGGCTTGATAAATGACCTTAACCTCAATTGCCGCACCACGTATCCGCCATTGTTTTAAATATTTGGGCGGCCGTTTTGTTAATATTTTATAACTGCATTTTAATAACATGCATTCATTTATTTTATGTTATTCATACATATTAAACCTGATTATGTAAGTTTTTTTTTTGGTGCAGAGTGGGGGGTGATTATATCACAATGTTAAAAGTCATAACATACTTATTTTTAATATAATGTATGGAAAATATTAAATATGGAATAAAGTAAAGTTTTTAAAACCTTTTATTTTTTGTCTCAATTCCGCATGAGCGCCCAAACAGCCCAACGAGGCTTTCTACCAACAACACGCTCATCCTTTTGAACGCAAATTAGAAATGGAAAAATTTTCATCTGTTTTTTGTTTTAATTAATTATTTATAAAAGGTGAACCATTTCGAGGTTCCATACTTTTTAAAGAAAAAACACAGAAACTTCAAATTTTATTGGAAATATTTATTATCATTCGAGAGAACATTTTTCATTTTTGGCATTTATTTTTGAAAGATTATCTCCTTCAAATGTTGGTCGCGGACACGTCTTAGATGGTCCATTCGTTGAGTCCAATTTTCGATGACTCTTTCCAGCATTTCGATTGGTAACTGGTGAATGACACACGTATTGTTTTTTTTCTAAGACCAAAGACAAATAGTCGGTTATCATGACGCGATAACGGTCGCCATTGACGCTTGTGTTCCTACTCACATCATTTTTAAAGAAATATGGACCGATGACTTTACTGGCCTACAAACCACACTAAACCGTTGTTTTTTTGGGATGAAATGGTAACTCTTGAATCTTTTCAGGTTGCTATTCGTTCCAAATGCTGCAATTATGCTTGTTTACGTACCCATTGAGCCAGAAAGGGGACTAATTGCCGAACAAAATTTGGCTCGAAAACGTCGAATCTTCTTGGAGGCTATTGAAAAAAGTTCCTTTACTTGGATCACCTGTTAGAAACTTATTTTCCGGAAAGGCTGAAGAGCGTAGAGTCCTATTTATTAATATTATAAGTGAGAAATATAGTAAACCATAAGTGTATAAAGTGTTCGATTTTTTCGTCAGAAAGATCCTGATATTAACTTTAAGGTCAAAGGCATTTGTACAACTAAAACGATTGGTGCCTGAAGTCTTTACTGACTACATCGTTGTGCAAGAGTTGTTACTTTCATTTTACGATACTTTATTTTGCAAATCTTCCACACTTACCTCATTTACTAGCATGTTAATATAAATTAAAACTAAAAAAAAAAACTTTCATAAGTAGGGTTTGAGAAATTTCGCAATAATATGCATAAATAAAATTGCAAACTTCCAAAAGAAACTTTTCTATTCGAGTACACCACTTCGGTTTCTGTGAATGGAATAAGCAAACTTTTTGGCACTGAGGGGAACTAACGGGAGAGGAATTTATGGTCAAACAAAGTTTTGATATTGCCAAAAGTTAAACTCCCAAACAAGGGAAAAGATGAAAAAGAAGAAACTTAATCGATAAATAGCATGTGCTATGGTATTTGAAGGGTATTCGAAAGGCGCCAAGAGGCAATTAAACGCAAGTAATAAGAATTTAGCGCTTTGATAATTAAGTTCAGCTCTTAGTAACTTCAGTAAATGGGTGAATTTCAGTTCATACTTCCCACATATCAAATGCTCCTGCTATTTAGTTGATGGCCCAGAGCCAAATATTTGCATCGAATTCGACTTATTGCATCATCAACCTCTGCAGATGCCGTTAAGATGACAGTGCAGTAACGAAAGCAGCGCTGTCTTTATTATTTATCAATAACATTGACCGCTGGCATTTGTTTGCATCATGAACTTGAATGCAAAAGCTGTCTTCGCCCGCCATTTCAGTGGAATTTGATTAGCCATCTGCTTATTTTAAATTGATTTCGCTGCAAATTCGTTCGTTTTATTGTCTTAAAAACAATTATCTACGTAGATCTGAGTGTTTTCATCATACATTTCCTTTTTATTGAGTTTTATTGAGCATATTGCTTAGTACTGACAAAAGCTTTGAAGTTTGTAATGTAAATATTTACGTGAAATAAATATTTTTCAATTATTCTCCCACATTTCTCCAAGTCGCATGCTTTGCTTAGTTGCTTGAGAAGAAACGCGCAAAATATTTTTATAATAATACACAATTTTTAATGTGCTGAATATATTTTTAATGACTGAAGTGCAGCGTTTAGAACTTAGACGATTCGTTTGATGTTCGTTGGGCTTAAAAAGTCCAATTTTTGGACCACAAACGTACATGATTTGCATATCCATTACAAATGTGTATATTCATTGTGAAAAATTCTTCAAAAACGTTGTAGTTTTGTTAAAGGTAACCCTTTAACTTACTGTATTTCATGTTTTTCAGCGAAACATCTGCATCGGCACTCGTCATAAGACTTTACAGATACCTTACACTTTCAAATACACGTGTATAACAGTGCACCTACTTGTATGTGTGCATGTTTATCTGTTGAAAATTTCTGAAATCACAGAAACAGTTGTTTACACTTGCATTTCTGTTGTGCATCAGCAAAACCTAGCCACATACTTGTACATACATACATGCATAGACAAATGTTTAAATTTTCAAGCGTTTGTAAAATATAAGTTTTGAAAATTCTGCAACTGTTCATTATTCATGCATGCGCTGGCATTATTATAAAAAGTCATTTCGGCTTATCTATTGAATTGTGTTGCCAGAAAATCAAATGTTGACTTTGATACAGTTGAAGTAAATTAAATTGCAAGCAATGAATTAAATTGCAAATACTCAATTCTGAATTTTTTCTATGCGAAATATTTCGGCTAAAGCATATTGTTGAAGGAGCAGTGAATTACATGTGTACAAAATTCTTTGCACTGACTGTGTTAGTATTTGAAACACTGCCTGCAGTGCATTAAGTGTAGAAGTGTGGCGAATAGAACAAACAACTTGTATAAATCAAGTAAACTATCGTGATCAAGAGGAAATAGAATTTAAATTTATAAGAAATGCACCATATTAATCATATATTCACAGATTCTTACAAGCGAGGAGGAAAGTGTTTTATTAAATTTTTGTTTAAAATCAAATTTCGAATATTAAATTGATGGAATTTTGAAAACGTATTCAATTATACCTTACGATCTCTGTCCAAAATCAAATACTACTGATAACAATGACGGAGTGAAATCTAAGTGTAAGCGGGTTCAGTTTATTCGAGAAGTATCACAATTATATAAAATTTTGTTTTTTTCTCTGGTATATCGTTCTGTTTTTCATACTTAATTAAGAAGAATACCATAAGCAGGTTTTTGGTACAACTATTGGGTAGTCGAAAAAGTCTTTTCGTATTTTCTAATAGATGTCGTTGCAGTCGTATATCTCCAGTGCTACCAATCACATTGTGTTAAACCTTATAGTATTAGAAAGGTGAGATTTTAAGCTTTATTTAACCAAAAATAATAATTAAATTCGCGAAGGTTAAAAAAAATTTCAGCTGTTCGAAAATGAGTGAAAATAATGAAGAAATTCGCTATATTTTGAAATTTTTTTATAAAAAAGGGAAAAATGCCACGCATGCCACCAAAGAAATTTGTGAGGTTTAAGGAGACGATGCTGTATCAGTTCATGTAGCACAACAATGGCTCGATCGCTTCCGTTCTGGAAATTTCGAAATTTCGATTTATACTGATGAAAGTTTTACACTGATGTAATAATGTCTCTTGCGGAAAAATAGCAAAAAGTGGTCGGCCAAAATGTTACATATTTATTTATTAGCATAAATATAAAAAAATAAGTTAAAGTTTTTCAGAAACACGAAAAGACTCTTCGACTACCCAATATTTGTTCACAATGTAAATTTCTCTATTATTTTTGTACTTCCCCTCAAGTTTATTGGTTAAAATTTAATTGGAACCTAATAAATGTGACTTTTAACAGCACTGTATTATTTAGTGAGGTATTTTTGAGCCAATAATCATTTAAGTATTTACTTATCTTAACTTTAAGGCGAACATATTGCTTATATGGCTATAACTGTGTACAAAATGCAAATCAAACTTCGCGAAAGCTTGCTAGCTTTTCTAAATATGGTAAACCTTCATAAAAATAACTCTGTGTCGAACATCTTCGAAAGCGACCTCTGCGCATAAATTTATTATATAATACATAACTCTGCTTGAAATGTATTTTAGCTCCAACACAAAGACCACCGTAGTAAATTACATTATTATAAACAGTTATTTACGAATCCATAGTGAAAAACATCAAGTGCGGGCCAGAAATAAAATGTTTAGGCAACTATTACTTTGCCTTAAATAATTGCTGTAAAATTAATATGGCAAAAAATTATTTCAAATGCTGCATTTTCACACCCCACTAAGCCTTGACACTAACAGCAAAAGCGGCGGGCTGTCAGCAGCGTGAGATTCGCAGTTAACTGTTCTCACCTCTTTCACACGGTCACTATTTTAGCAATTCTCTTTTGCACCGTTGGATTTTTCACCTGCATTTACGAAATTTTTGAAAATCTATTTCTGAAAGGCGTGGTGATAATAGCAGGTGCCGCTGCCGCAGCTGTGGCCGTCATCTGTTGCTATAGACGTGGTGAGCGCTGTCGCATTTCAAATGTTGCGTATGCGCCACGGCTTGCGATAAAATAGCATACCCGCCTCAGTTGAGCTGCCTGGCTGGCTGTGACGTTGCTATGCACAAACTCGTGCAAACATATAACTAGCGAGGCATGGAATTGCCGTAGCATCATTTCTAGTCTAAGTTTTTCGCTCTTGTTTTCACCTGCCAGCAGCATTTTCATTCAAGGTGCGATTAAACAAGTGCAATTATTTTAATGCACATTTGACTTTTGACATTGTGCTTGGCAAGCGGAAAGTTGTTCGCTGCAAATGATTTTTGCTTGCAGTTTCCTCTTTTGTGGTGTCTACAAGGGCGAGGTTAGCAGGGAGGGTGCTTGGGGTTTACCTAGTATTTAAATTACTTTGAAAGAAATAGTCTTGCATAAGTTCTCTTCAAGAGTTCTAAGTAATTTCACTGAATCTGGGAAAATTTATCATTTATGCTATTGTGTTTGGCACCACTAGGGGTTTTAGTCAACCGCCTTCAGAATCGTTAAAGAGAGAACGCATTTACTTGAATGTGGAATTAAAATTACGGGTTAGTTATTTTAAGGGTTATACACAATAGTGGCGGAGTCCTTAGTATTTTTTGGAAGCTCAGTTGAGCAAACGCTATTTGCTTAAAGCATATGAATATGTCGTATTTAGAGCGGTGAAAGCTTTCAACTACTACCATTCGTACCCTAACTTTCAAGGGGAGGGAAACAGTTGTTCGAAAGTAGCTTAGAACGATTAATTAGTAGTAAGAAACACCGCATACTGAATCCTTGCTACTTTTCCAATAAATTCTATTCTATCCAGTGAAAACTACAAAAACTACATGCAAGCCTACGGTTTTGAAACTCTAGTCACGCTAATTTTAACAAAATCGAGCAAAGAAAAGCGTGTTGAAACGCACGTGCTTGCCACACATCCCTCACCATTGACCGAAATTGTGTTTTTCATTATTTTATTATTATAGTTTGTGAGTACGCACGAACGAATTGAATTGTAGTCCAACAAATCTAACATTTTATACGATTTTGGCAGCCATTATTAATTAAAGAGATACAAAGTAAAATTTAAAAATAAAAACTAGTTCTTTATTAGCTACTAAATACAAAATTTAATATATTTAATTGCACAGCATTTCAATGCATAAAATGACAGAACTAACCAATGGAATGGTTAGCAGTTTGCGAACTATTTCAAATATTAATATCTTGACATAACCGTAAACCAAAATATGCGCAAATAGCCAAAGGGCTTTTCCTCAGTTTGCGGAAGTTGTGTTCACGCATTTTCATTATTTTTATGAAAGTATTGATTTGGATGGCAGTGGCACGCTAACCAAGAGTATATATGTATGTACCACGTTGCGTGTGAATTATGATTAAGTTGTTTCAACCAGCTGTTTGGGAAGCACATTAACGCCTATATAATGGCGAAAAAGTGAGGTGCCAATAAAGAGGGCGCAACTCGCACGAAGTGTTCAGAAATTAAGTTTTGCTTCATTATTTAGAACTATACAGACATGTATATACATATATATTAATGACATAACATCGAAATCATCCCTAAGGAATATATGTAACAAAGAAGTTATTTTTGGATTAAGAAAAATTAAGAAATCAGGAGTGAGTGCTTTTGTGAAATAACGATACAAGTGAAGCTTTTTATAAATTTTATTTATTTAATTAAAAAAATCAATTTCAGTTCATAAAATTGCGTCTTTAATCTTAACTTATGAAGTAATTAGAGAAATGATAATAATTGACAAGATAACCTACAATCAATTACAATGACTCAGATGATATTCGCCTGAAAACCTTAGAAAAGTATGCATACATACATATAGTATATTAAAATAGTTTAATTTTTTTCCTTTCGATTATTGTATCACTAACTTTATCTTCGCCTTTAATGTCGCAGTTAAGATGAGTAACATATATTTAATGGGAACTAAAATAAATAAATAGTCTAAATTTTGAATAGGTTGGGTTAGATTAGATGGCTAATCTAGATAGATTGGACATGGACTGCTATATGTAGTTCTTTGTGAAGCCGTAGAAAAGAAGAACTTCTGTGTTCGAACTTATAAATTAGCAAAACGCTTAGTTTTCTTTTCTCACCAGTTCGATGGGCTGTCTAGAAATATGCGCTCCCAAGTTTTTAAGTCTTGACCTCCCAAACGCGAGACAGTCAAGAAGGAAGTGTTGACTTGTTTCCATCTCATCCTCTTCCATACAGCTTCTGCTGCATGGACTCCAATAGAGCAATGGCCTGTTAAAAGCCTCAAAATTAGGGAGAAGCTAGCCTTACTGAGAGCAAAGATATTACTAGATCTTTTGCGATCGATTTTGGGACAAAAGGTTTTTGCGACAGCGCATGTACCGATGGTGGCCCAGGTCTGGTCAAACTCCCGCGAAGCCGAAATATCTAGTGGTAGAGCACATGAGGGTAGGGGAGCATCAACCCGCTACCATTCTAAAGACACTCGATGCTATAAATAGCGAGGTTAGGCACTCCTTGACCAGCCCTGAACGCACTGTAAATGACTTCAAGGCTAGTATCGTAGCCCTGCTATCCCAGTGTTTTACCCATCTGTAAAGAAGCTCACTGCCCCTCTTCTTCAATGGTTTCTCCCATCCTTAACTTCCACCCCGGTATATGGACAGAGAAGACGCCGACGGAGTTCGGTTTGGCGACTTTTGGTGAGAGACCCCACTTTTTGCCAATGGCTCCACTGCAGTAGTATAAGGCAATCTATGCCTTTTTTGCTCTCGTTTCAAAATTCGGCTTCCATGAAAAGAGCTTTACTTTGCATACGTTTAGACTGCCGTGAGGAGAAATATAAAAACAAAAGGGTTATCCCCAGACCTGCACAATGTCAGAGTTGTCACTGATCTATATTGGAGACATATTTTGTTAATAATGGGTTGTCAAAAAAGTCTTGCGGTATTTTTATTGAATTTTTTTTTATTAAAATTGAAATGAATTTTTGATGACTCATGCCCAGCTCTTGACCGATGCTACGGCAGCTACTATGCCGGTCTCTTTTGACCAATTCAGCGACTTTATCGCAATTTTCGACGACAGGCCTTCCGGAGCGAGGCGCATCTTAGACCACCTTTACACCAGAACGAAAATGTTGAAACCATCGTTGTGCGGTGGAAATGGAAACTGTATCGGGTCCATAAACTGCACAAATTTTATTGGCGGCTTGAGATGTATTTTTGCCTTTATCGTAGAAGTACTGTAAAATATACCGTATTTTCTCCTTATTTTGCTCCATGTTTGCGACGCTATAACTCACGAACGACTTAAAAGAAACACACGTATTAGCGCGTGAAATGAGCTTTCCAAAGAGGTATACATGACCCGATGCGACGAATAAAACTAGAACTACGCGCTTTCAGCGCCAACTAGCGAAAATACCGCAAGACTTTTTTGATAACCTATTTTTTGTGAGAGTTATGACAACAGCGATGAAAATCAAATTCCTTCAGATTTGTACGGCGAAACTCACCGCTCTACAGTAAAAGTGTATGACTGTGTATGGAATGAACCATCAAAAATGTTACAATGGTCGGTAACTGCATAATCATACAGTTCTTTGCAAATTTTAAAAAAATAAGCGAAAGATTAGAAATGGAACTTTAAACTCTTTCAGAATTAATTTAATCAAATAAAAATCTAAAATTTGAGTTATGGAATTGTAAGTTACTGTTAAGAGCTCTCTTCATGCTTTTCCAAATGTTTAACTCCAAAATGAAAATTAGCCTTGAATATCAAACGAAAAATTTTGTTCATCAACGTTTTTTTCAGATTTTTGCAGGCCCTTAGGCTTGCAATTCATCACTTAAAATTGTTTAATAGATTTTAAATAGCCAAATATATTATGCTAGAAAGCCAAATACAGATAAGCCAACACTCCCAATAGAGTGTGAATAACAAGCCACTACCCAAATTCGTATTAAATCATTTGCGCTTCATTAAACCGTGGCATTGTCTTGCTCACATTGAGCATAACTCTGTCTCACCCAAATAGCCAATTGAATTCACAAATCACGCCAATTGCTTCTCACAGCCGACTACAATGCCCCTGTGTGCGTTCTTGAGAACTGTTTCATTATGCATTGGCATGAAAATTACCGAGATTTGTAGCAAAATACCGAAATATTCGCATTGAGAGTTGGTCGGCCGTTAATGCTCACGCTTCGATTTTGTATTTAGCTGGAGAACAATTCAAAATTTGGGTGGGCAAAATGTAATTATTTCAACATGGAGATGTCTTCATGTAAATGACTTCAATTGAAAACACGCATTACGCACATATTTACATGTTACACAATACATGACTCCTTCGCCACAATAAATCAACAATAGCATGGACGATTGTCAACAGGGCTTTAGCCAATAACTACAACTTGAGCACTTATCGCTTTTCGCACAGCTTATAAGCAAATCTATATTATATGCATACTTATGTGTATGCATTGTGAGTGGGTTTATTCTCCAAATCCTTTGGTTTTCCTTTCGATGTTGAACATTTTGTGGTAAATATTTGTGTGTTGTATTTGTATTGAGGCCACCTTGTGGATAGTAAGGGTCAAAGCCTTGACGGCACACCACTATTTTGTTTCGCACTTACACACCCACACCCACATATGTGTGTATATGTATATGTGTGCGTGTCACATGCGTGCGATATCTAAAGTGTTGACAACAAAATATGAGTGTAAGGCTAAGGTTATCTGTCTGTTGTTGGTCACACACTGTGCCAAGTTGCGTGTTGGCTTAGGGGGTCTTTGTGGGTGTTTGAAGCGCACCGTGACTTGAGTAGACATAAAGAACGAAAATGACATCGTAGCTGTTTTGACCATATTTCACTGTCTCGCTGCCTTGCTGCCTTGGCGTCTTGAGTGTTCGGTTGATGCGCTCGACTTCAAATGCAGCCCAACACTTCCACCTCGCATTGTGTCACACCATGTCGCCTGCGTGCATTTGTCGTTTACAGCATTTATGACAAATTGGGCTGATTGTCATGCCCGAGGGCATTTAAGTATTACCAAAGCGCTTGTATGGTGGTGAAAACTGAGCAAATATTTACATAATGTACTTTTTATGTAAAGCCAAAATGGTATTCGATTCACAGTTGTGGACTTAAAGATATGAAAATTTATTTTTTTTTCTTGGAAGAAGAAAAATAATATTTTTGAAATAATAAGCCATAAATTGGGACCCGGGAATTGTAAATAAAACGCAAAATATTTAGTTATCCATCAATATTTATTTTGTCGCCTTCAAAGTAATCCCCGCCAGCTGTAATACACTTGCCAACGATTTTTCCTTTTTCCGAAGCACTTTTCATTAGCACTGGCCTTCAGCTCCTTCAGCGAATTTTGTTTTATCTCTTCGATCGACGGAAAACGGGTTTCATGGAGCGGCCATTTCAGTTTGGTGGAGCAAGAAAAAATCACACGGAGCCAAATTTAGTAAATACATTGGTTGATCGATTTTATTTATTGCATTTTAGGCTTTAAATTCGGTTAAAATCGTCGCTCGATGCGATGGTGTATTATCATCGTGTAAAATGTTCTCACACAAACGCCTTAATACAGCCAAATAGAACTCTCTAGTGATCGTCTTTCCCTCAGGAACAAATACAAGATGCACCATACCACGAGTCGAGCAAGAACACTTTTCACACCCAAAGTATCCACCAAAATCATTCGAACAGACTCGCGAGAGATGCAGAACCAGGAATGTCTTCGACGATCTCTCGATCTTCTTTGTAGCACTCGTAGACTTATGTTTTTGTGATTAAGTTACCTTCAGTTCAGGTTTTTTAGAATAAGTATTGTTCTAAAAACAGTCTAACACATATTTATCAAGCTTCTTTTGCTAAATAATCTCAATTTTTATTATTTCCGCGAAATTTTCGATGATTGGCCTTACAGAGGGTGATGTATACACGGCTTGAAACTAGAACTTAAATATTAAATTTAATTTAAAAAGTTAATAAAATAATATTAAATGTTAGCAAATATATGGCTTAATACGGTAATCTCATTATTCATTGTGTCTTTGTCAATATTAGCGTTAACTGATTTAGTGAAAGGCTCTTATAGACGAATGTGCGTGTAATTTATGCGCCGTAGTGATTGTATCTTGGTGAAAAGTACTTCCCGTAGGAGACGGAAATTCTTAGCATTCCACACGCCATTTGAATATTTTACGCCCCAAATTACTTAGAAAATATAGTAATTTTCACATTCTTCTGTCACAGACCAAAGCCACAAAAATTACAAATTAATTTATGCAAAACTAGTGGAGCAAAATTTTCTTGGTTTGCACAAATTGTCGAAATTAATATAGAAACAAGGACATAAACAATTGCCTAAGTCAACTAGTGCTTCGGTGAAAACAAACAAAAGCCACTGATTAAAACGAAAGCAACAAAAAAGAACAATTAATTTTAATGACGACTTGCCACAACTGAGATTTGCTTAATGCGATTACGTCTGTTGCGTTCACCTGCAGTGAAAAGGAGCCTCCATAAATAAAACCACCAACAACAAACACCACTACTCAATATTACGACCGGAAAGAGGAAAAAAAGCTGACAACTTGACACACGCGAGCACCTAAAGCACGACATTCGCGACACAACAAAACGACGCTATTCACAGCGAACGAAAAGCTACACCAAAGTACTTGCTGAATTGTTCTGGTGAAAAATAGCGTCGATAACAAAAGTGTGCCCGAAGTGCGGCAATCCACGACGCTACTGATTTATTAACTGCTTTGAGCTACTTGCGGTGCTTTGTGCAATCTTTCGTAAGCGTCTTAGCGCTCATAAGCCATAATTCGTCTTCGTCAATAATTCTTTTGCTGCGCAACAGTTTTATGAGTAACAGCGCCATGGTTGCGGTCGCCATTTGTTGCATACTGGTCCTGCTGGCCGTCTTCATTGTGATCATCATAGTCGTTGGTCAGACGATGGGTGAGCCCAAGTGAGATAAACTTCAACTGGGACCCGGAAACTTCCCAGATGGATAACAAAGGCACTCGACGAATTGTTAGTTGTTACCGAATATCAAATATCCACTGCGACTATTGGCCAGAGCCCAGCCTCACACATTCACATTGCTAAATTTCATAAGAATCACCATCGATGACCGACGAGTGCCATTGATGATGGCCCCCTTTGGCAGGCAGCGCCGTAAGCAACAACATCACTTACAACGATTTTCAAAATCACATTTCGGAAACCAAGCGCAAGCAAGCAAAATATCTGCATCATGTGCCACTGTACGCGTCATCGGCTCCATTCGTGTACCATCGGACCCAACGTCAGAACAAAAATTGGCTGTGATGTGAAACTAAAGAGACATATGTACGAAATTTACTCATAAACAAATTTGAAACTAAAAAATTCCAAACAAAAAAATTGAAAAAAAATAAAATCGGCAAAAAATTGAGTGTGCAAAAATATTTCAAGTCAATCACAAATGCAACAACAACACATTATAACAATAATTATGAATAACCAGCAATTTTAAACAAATTTAATGCAAGCAAAACCAAAAAGCGCGTTAAATGTGAAATATACATATTTATATCAGTGAATTAAATTAAAGTCAAGTAGTGTTTTTGATAAAGGTGTTAGCATTTCGATGTTTTTAAAGAACAAACCAATCACACAAACCGTATATACTCCTTCTAGTATCTAGATATGTAAATAAAGATATGCATTTTTCTAAGTCAAGAATGCAAACACAACCATAAATGAAACAGCAGCCAAAAGCTCTCTCAGCATTATGCCACCCAGACCAAAATAAGAAGAAAGGACCGTATGAAATCAAAGTTGTGGGACAGCTAAAACATTCTAGGCAGTAAATGGCGCTCCCAGACGAGCGGAATTGAGGAAATGTGTGGAAGTTTATGGAGCGATCAAGTCCAGGGACTGGGAGGTAAACAAACAATAAAACTGGGCAGCGTTTACTATAAGCGAAAACGCAAAAAAAAATAAAAACACAGCAGCTGGAGCTCAACTTTAACTCAAACCGCAAACTGAATTCTAATACCCAGTAAGAAACTCCAGTAGAAAATTATTTTTACAGCAATAGACATCTAGAAATGATAACCACAATCTACGTATATAAAACAAAGTGATGGGTTCAATAAATACCTTCTTCCAAACTTTAAACTTTTAACATACGTGAATATTTTTGAAGAATAGTTAAAAAACCAAATCATATCATTTGTAACGATGAATTTCCCCACTCAGCATCCAACTAAAAATGCATAAAATTCAGATTTCCTGCTCTTGTAGTATATGTCATGAGCTCCCTTAAATAAATGACAGTATTATAAAAGCTCTCTATAAGAAACAAAAAATAAAACAAATATAACAAAAACAAAAACTTTCATTAAAGTGGCAGGCGAAAATTCAGAAAGTAATATAAATAAATACATAAACCAAAACATAAATATAATTTTTATAATAATTTTTATATGCTTTAAAAATTCATAAAATATTTAAAAACACACAACAATAGTTAAAGTGAAATAAACTAATAACTGTGCAGCAGAACAAGCCAAATAGTGTTAAGTAATTATACCATATATCGTACAAAGCCAATTAATAACAGTAAATAGTTCCAGGTTATTGAATTAACAGACAATTCAGTGTTTTCATATGTATACAAATAATGTTGGTCGTTTAACCGTTGACTAATACACCATGTCGTATACGTAACGCATACAGTTAGCGTATTATTATTATATATGTAATTATATGGTATGTGTTTACTGTAGTTTTTCTACAACAAATCTGTAATTTTCAAAATAATAAGTGAATAAAATAACAGTAAATCAATAAGTGAAATATTGTGACACATTTTCGAGTTTATTGAAAATATGTTGACTACCCCAAAGAGCTCAAAACTTTTAAGCCCAAACATCTAACACTAACTTAAACGAACAAGTTTAAATGATATTATACACACATATATTTTATAAATGTCAAATTAAAGTAAAAGTAAATAAGGACATAGATTTAGCGGTTTATGTATGATTTGGAACAAAACATGTCTACCAACAGTATATAACAACAATAAACACTATGATAATATTCTAAAGTAACGCATATAAGCAGAGCGCTTGAAAGTATGAGGAGCGATTGCAGGGAACGGAATAACAAAGCAAATACAAATAACAATTTTATTAAAAAAAAGTAAAACGAAATGAAACTAGAAATATTCTTAAAAACACTAACGATCTTGTCATTTTACATCTACCTATATAAGTGTATGTATGTAAATACATATTTTCCAGACAAAATTTGTCAACTGTGTGAAATGTAGTTGAATACAAATTTAAGAAATGTTTAATATATATGTGAAAACATAACTTAATGGTAAGATACCGTTATGTCAAGTAGTGATGTGAACTTTGTATACATAACCTAAAGTAAAAAATCAGGAGCTATAGTACAATTGGCTCAAAAACGTATGTGTGCAATGAAACCAATACTTTATGGACTAAACTCGCGTTAAAATAAAAATATACTAACATAATTTCAATAATTTATGCAAATCTCGCAAATACATTAACCGACGATCGAAATTCATGTAATATTTGAAAACTTAAATCGAATATGTATCAAATCGAATAGGGTATTCGCTTACCTAAGTGTAAGAATTTAACGAAAAAAAGGTAAGTATCCCTCGGTCTAACAAATTAAGAATTTCTATGGCTATTTTATTGATTATTTTAGCATACTAAGTAGCCAAAACTTATTATGTATTTGACACTCGAAAATATAAAGTACATAAAAAAAATAGTATGGTCATTAAAAATAAAAATAAAAATAACACGTCGCTTGATTTTTATTAGTTTGTATTAAGAGAAAATTTCGAACTCGAAGATTTTGTAATTTTTTAAAATATCGTTGAAATTTCGATGAAATTATTTAATTTGAATTTTGTGAAACATACCCATTTAAAGCCTTTCGAAGAGGGAGCCACTAGAACTAAATATGTAATGTATGTAACATCGTTTTTCATAAGTTTTTTAGAAGGAAAAGACGGTATAAAACAGAAAGTCTTAATATTGTAAAATAAATGAAATTTGGTTACTACTTGGTTGTACGTAAAATTTTGTAGATATTGGGTAGCTGAAAAAGTCTTTTCAAACTTCAACTTCTAATCAAACTTCAACTTATTTTATTTTATATTTATAATGAACTGTAATGAACTAAATATGTACCATTTTGGTGGACCACTTTTTGCCATTTTTCCGCTAGAAACATTGTTCCATCAGTGTTAAACTTTTATTTTTTTCTCGGCGAAAAACTAGACAAGTAATTTTCACAGGCTTCTCTTGAAGCCAACTTTACTCCATTACGGGAGTTCTGCATTGATCAAATCGAACGGTAGTCCGATGTTGCAAAGTAACGGCTATATGGTGGTTGCATCAAAACTTCCCATCCAAGCTCTCCCAGTTTTTTCCGAGTCATCAAAGATGTGTGTGGTCTAACGTTGTCTTGATGGAAGACGAAGCCCTTTCTTTTGATCAGTTCTGGCCGTCTTTTTTAGACAGCTTGCTTCAATCTCATCAGTTTCTCAAGGTCGACCAGAGCGAGGTGCATCTTTCACAAAGAAATTTCCAGAACGGAAGCGAGCAAACCTTTGTCGTGCTACACGAATTGATACAGTGTCATCTCCGTAAACTTCTCAAATTTCATTAGTGACTTTCGTGGCATTCTTCCCTTTTTTATACAAAAATTTCAAAATATAGCGAATTTCTTCATTATTTTCACTCCTTTTTGAACAGCTGTAACTTTTTCAAATTCCGCGAATGCAAATAAAGCTTAAAATCTCACCTTTCCAACACTATATGGCCTGACACAATGTGATTGGTAGTACTGGAAATATACGACTGCACGACATCTATTGATAAAATGCGAAAAATCTTTTTCGACTACCCAACATATGTATGTATGTCATATAGTCTAGTGCATCCTAATCTATAAAAATAGGCAATTTAGATTTTTTTGATGATAAATTCTATAGCATGTGTATGTTGACAAAGCATGTGTATAAATTTCCAAGGTGTCGAAAAATTTATTCGTAAGAAATAGTGTTTTTAGTGCACTAAGTATGGATGTTAAGCATAAAATTGATACATACTATTTGGGGTAGCGCGCGGGATCATAATCATTGAAAATAATTATAGAATTGTCCAAATTGGCCTGCCATTTGCATATAGAGCTATCATATGTGCCACAACTGACTAGCCGTGACCTTTTCCTTTAGTCAAATCTCAAGGGAAGCAATCGCCGGAGAATATAGCTGCATAAATAGCATAAATATTACATGCCCAAAAATCTGCAATAAACACATTTCCCTAAAAAGTATAATAGTTTTTTTCAATCAAATAAACAAAAAAATATTTACATAATTTTATATGTATGTACCATCTCCCATGCATTGGCGGCCACTAAGTTTGCTAGCTGTTTCCACCCGTTATGCATTTCAATGTCAGAATACTCATAAATATCGATGATAACTGGAAAAATAGAGGACTACAGAAAACAAGAGAAAAAAATGTCAATGGACCAATAACTCTTTAAAACAAAAAAAGGGCAGTAGATCAGGGTTACGATGCTACATTATATGCCGACATATAGAAATCAGTGTGTTCATTCATTCATAGATGGCCACTTGAGCACAGACACGGACATGAGCCTCTTCAAAATGGCACTGACAGCGGCTGAATTTAAAGCATCCTCTAAAGCCGCCTTCCCCCAGCAACAGTGCCTCGACAACCCTATCACGACAACCCTGCCAATTAATCAATAAAATCGCTGGCAGTCAACAAGAGAAGAGCTGCCTGCTGCCTCGAGCTCAAACACGGCTTCCAAGTAAACAACCCAGACTGGCAGTCATGCGAAACTATGGCAATGCGTTTGTGGGCGGTTAGTTGCCAGAGTGTGTACGTGTGTACAATGTGATACTTTCCAGTCGCTCACATTGCAAATTATGTGCAGTTTACAAAAACAAAAAAAATGCCAAAAGCGCCATCAATGCCGGTGCGCAGTGTTGGAACAACATATCTGGTGTTCACACTGCTGTTCACACATCCGTTATCCATGCAGGCGATGTGCGTGATGATTAAAGACATCAATTATGTGCTGATGACGAGAGGATGATGGAACAGTGAAATCTTGAAATTTTGTAAAGAAAGCATCGTAACTGAATGGACAACAATGTGCCTCGAGGGACATGCCCTGCAGATGACATAATCGTGTGACAATGTTGATTAATAACGGTAGCCCATTGTGCGGCCCCTCTACTAATAATTCTACACTTAATGGCAAGGCGCACATACAGATCGACAGATTTTAACACATACATACACATAAAGGGATAACCATTACACTGGCATCTTTGAATATCAAAGTTGCCAGCGTTTACACTTTGCATTTAAGTTAATTTGAAAATTACTTATTAAATTAAATGTGTGGGTGTTCAAAGAGACGGAGGGAGGGCAGTGATTGTGCTGCTGTAAAATGGCTGCTTATCTCTAAGTGGTTGTAGAGAATGCTTGTGCATTGTCAAAGATCAGATTTGCATGATGTGTCAAAGGCAAGTTGACTGTTAACTATGTGCTTACAATTTTGACATTGAAAATGCGCTCAATGAAACGTTTCATGGAAGTGAGGGACTAAACAGGGACCTTTTGTTTGCTGGCATCTTCTCACTATAGTTGGTGTATGCTAAAGAAATGCTTCGGTATATAATTTTATTTCGATATGAAAAAAGTCAGCAGCTCATGGTGACTCATGTAATTTATAATAATTCTGTGAATATAAATCTATATTGGATGCTTTTAGCTAAGCTAGAAGTTTAATTGAGTACTTTGTTAAGCGTTTTCATAGCCAGAAATGCACTCGGAAGTTTTTTCTTAGGCTGCAAAGGGGCGATGGTCATAAGTGAGAGCCAATTATATACGTACTAAATTAAAGAATTTTTACAAATACACTCATATTATCGAAACAGTATGCTGCAATCTATGTACCTAAGTAAATGCAAAACAACGATTTTTTAACCTAATTTAATTTAATAATTCCATTTCCATCAATTTCAATGATGATTTCGTCTGATTTTTGATGAATTCACGCACAGTTACGATCCAATTTCCGGTGTTAACAGATTTTGATTGGCCCACATGTTGATCGTCATTTATGTCCTCACGACCACTTTGAAAACGTTGAAACCACTCGTGCACTCTGCTACTGGATAGGCAATCATCGCCATAAAAGTGTTTCATCATTTGTAACGTTTCGGTAAAAGTTTGATCAATTTTAAAACAAAATTTAATGTTGATTCTTTGTTCGAAGCTCATTTTCGCACCGTAAACACAAACATACTGACACTTAAAACGCAATGACTTCACTTCCAATCAATGAAAGGTCATGAAGTCATCACTGGACAATCGATAAAGATAGCAGATTCTAACGCACCAGTCGACAAATAAATGGCGCAGGTGGCGCTAGATTCAAAAAGTCCTTTTTACTTTGGAACGCACCTTGTATGGTGATTAGGTGTTAGCGAGACTTTTTTTGATGCTTTAAAATTAGAAAATATCAAATGTTTAATTTTGATATCCCTAAAATGGCTGTATATTAATTGACATCGGTCGACTGAAAACGGGTTCCATGTAGCGGCAATTTCTGTTTGGGGAACAAGAAAATATCACACAGAGCCAAATCTTGTGAATACGATGGTTGATCGATGGTATTCATTGCGTTTTTGGCTTTAAACTCAGTGACAATCAAGGTTCGATGCGATGGTGTATTATCATCGTGTAGAATCCACGAATTGCTCTTCCACAATTCGACAAATGTTCACGCGTAAACGCCTCAAAATGGTCAAATAGAACTCCGTCTTGACCATCTGTCTCTCCAAAACACATTTATGATGCACTAAACCACAAATATCGAAAAAATGAGCATCACCTGGATTTTTGAGCGGCCTTGGCGTGGTTTTTTGGTTTCGGCTCGTTTTTTTCCCCTCTATTCCGATAATTGTTGACTTGTTTGCATGTCAAACTCATAAAACCATGTCCCATCGGCAGTTATAATGCTTTCCATGAAGATGGAATTGGAATTCTGTTTACGGTACTCTCTTTGAAAAAAAATTCAGCTTTATCCTGACGAGTCGAGCAAGAACGCGTTCCAAATACTAAATATCAACTAAAATCATTCAAACTTGAGAAAGATGTTGAGCTCTCTAGCCATCTTTCTAACACTTGCCTGACGATTTCAACTAACATGTCTTTCACTTTTTTAATATTTTCATCAGTTGAAGAGATTCAGAAGGACACATGTCTTCACTGATATCTCGACCGCCTTTAAAGGATTTGTGCCATTCGAAGGCTTATGTTTTTGATAAAACTGATTCACTTATGGTTTTTCAAACGATCGCAATGATTCCGCATGCAAAATTTGGTTAGAAGTACAAAATTTGAGACAAATTCTTTGTTCGATATTTTTATTCATTGAAAAACTGCAACGCTCTACTGAGGTATACCGACTTAAGCAGGTGCTGTAAACAAACTTTTCGGCAGATCGCGCTTATAACTGGCATAGTAATTAAGGAGAGTCCCACCAACTTAGCAAAATACATTTTTGGAAATATCATTTTCCCGGGGAATTTAAATTACGATTTCCAGATACTCTTTTGTCACAATATATAATACAATGTATATGCTAAATGGTTTACGTCAATATAACAAATAAATATTTTTTTTAAAATAATTTCTATAGCCATTTATGTTAATAAAATATAAAAATTTACTTTTTTCTTTTTTTGCAGGTATGTACATTATATTCTCAGAAATTCTTGCTAAAATATATATGTATATACTAATATATTTCGTATATATTTATCAGGTAAGTTAGGTAAAGAAATATATATTGATTGCACTTTTTGTCATTTCTTAATAAGATTCAGGGAATAGTTCATCATATATCGCATAAAAAGCATATTTCACATATAATAATATTTGTTATTCCTTCAACTACTTTAAAAACTCTCTAACTAAAATGTAGCAAGTAGTGTATATTTAGTAAAATACCGTTACATGCTGTATATTCCATATAACCGCTGAGGTGCTGGGCAACCAATTTGTGGCTATGGTTAGGCGGTTGTAGTTTCAATTTGCGTCTTGCGAGCAATTATGGCACACACATACACTAGTAATTACGCTGGTTTACATAAATTTCGCGTCGAGTAACAATTTTCTCAAAGTCACGTAGTGCACCATGTATGTATCTGTAGAAATAATAACTATAGAAAACTGCTCATGTTTTTGCAGTGAGATTTTATGTACCTTGAAGTCAGCGGAAACCGCATCAAATTGTTATGTATGTGGAATGTGCAACACGCTCATGATATGTGCCATAACGGCAGGTGTGGCACTATTTTTATTGCTAATGGTGCCACCAGCAGTCAGAGAAAATGTTATATTAAAGATTGCTTGAGAGGAAAATACTGAGAACCGCGTTATAGTTTCAACGGTTATAAGCTTCAGCAACTATCTACTCATTAATTTATGGGTTTTTATGCAAACTGTGGTTGTAACGGTTAGAATATAAATTTTTTGGATTCTGCTAAATGAGAAAAAAAGTTTTTATATTTTTTCATAAGTTTACAGGCGAGAAAAAATTATATAATATAAAGCATTCATATTCACTCTCAAATTTCAGTTTTGGTTATAAAATGGTTATATATTGGTTATATATGACAGCAGAATATATATATATATGTAACATGATGTCGTAAGCAATAAAAAACTCAATTTCGATTTTTTTGATGATACATTGTTTTGCATTTTAAGTGACGATATGTAACTATATCGGTATTGGCGTTGGCGCTTTTGTAATTTTACGCCTAAACCACTTTTGTTGCACGCACACTTTCTCATTTCGTTTATTTAAATTTTTCGAAGCGTTAACAGGCCACGATTATCACAAATGCTAATATTCTCGCCGCTTTGGCGCTTTGCCGAAGATATCGGTTTCACAACTCAATAAAGCACGTTTCTCGCTCAAGTGAAGCGTTATAGCATGTGGCATGAATGCCATGTTTAATTATTTACCATTGATTATATTTGAGTAAGAATGAAAGAAATGTGTATTTTTAATAGATATGTGTATATGGTATATTTCTAGAGAAAACCATATGGGACAGGTTATAAAATTAGATTTTAATTGTAATTGCATAAGACGTCTTTTGATGAAAATAATCTTCGTAAAATTAGAACATGACAGTTTTTATTAGTTCAGTAATGTAAAACGATAATTGCTAAATAATACTGAATTACAAAATCAATAGCAAAAAGCAAATATGCATAGACATAGCTTTCGAGATATTAGGAATTAATATTTACCATAGCATCGGACCGATGGGTAGTTGTGACTTAGGAGACAGCACAATATACCTAAGGTCGCGATGTAATCCTCATCAATTTACCATATCATCGGACCGATTATGTGCAAAAACTCATAGTTTAATTGAATGTCCTATACCCCCTACAAAGTGTCCGCCCTAAAAATGAGTACGATAATGATAGATCCAATTTGCCATGCTCTTGCTATAGATCTTGGATGAATAGGTCTTAAACAATCGATATCAATCAACTAATGTTGGGTTCTTGAAGAGAATATTTGAGTTTCTTCATAGATTTTAAAGCCGTCTATGACTATATGCCGTTATGTCTGAGCTTGGTACCCCCGCAAAACTAATACAACTGTGTAAACTGACCTTGAATGAGAAATAGGTTCCAGACAAGGGGACTAACTATCGTGTGACTTCTTCAACTTATTTCTGGAGAAAACAATACGAGCTGCAGAGCTAAATAGCTCCTGCCAACAGGCACTACTTTGCACTGAAAAAGACCAAAAACCAAACTCTATAAGACACTCATGGACGTTGACAACATCTGATGAGTCGACGTTACGAGTTTTCCAGATTTATGGTCCTTTGCACATTGGCAACGGCGAGTATTGCCGATGGAACGAAGAGCTGTACGAGATATACGACGCCATTGACAGAGTTCAGAATATCATTATATATGTTTCCATATATCCCTCTCTAATAAGTTTTCAATTTGTATTCTTAAAACTGACTCCAGGAAGAATAAAAGTCTTTGACAGTTTCTGCTCCGAAGTGAACTTACAAAAATAACGGCAACATTAACATAATTTGCAAGCAAATATTCAAGGCATGGATACTTAAAAATACTTAGGCGCGACTTAAAAATAATATCTAGCAGCTTTTGCCTGCACTGAGTCGTCCTTCCTGTTGAATTTTTTCGCTCCGTAGCTGTCGCTCTGTGTGTGCCCACTTACTTTTACTATTTTCTTTCATTCTTCCATTTCCTCACTCATTGCGACTAAACAAGTGCAATTATTTTAATGCACATTTGACTTTTGACATTGTGCTTGAGTGCAAAAAGTTGCAAGTTCAGCCAAACATTCGAATGGCCAAGCAGTTGTTCCGCATGCCAGCGACACAAAGAGGCGGAGCAAGGGCGGAACAAAGTAACAAAGCATGTTGGAGGTTACCATAAAAGATGCTGCAGAAGCAGTCAGACCAAATGGCAAAAGTAGTGTTGGAAATTGTTAAAAAGCAGAACTTGCTTGCCACTTTCGCTTTTACTCATTACGTTGTGTTCTTTGACACAGTGCCAATTGCTCAACGAATGTTTAAGGAAGAGAGCAAAAGTCAATTGTTGGAGCTGAGCTTTTTTGGCTTCTACGATTTTCCTTTTTGAACTCTATTTAGGTATTTGCGCTATTTTGCAGCTGTCTGTCGTTTTTCACGCAGCCAAAAAAATGCTTAGAGTGTTAATTACTGTTATGACAACCATTTTGTTCGGTTTTCTTTCTACAGCAGAAGAGTATATATTTTATGTATTTGTATTTTGGGCGTATCAACGTCATCATATAACAGACAATTGTCTTAAAAGTGCAGACTCAGGCCGTATGGATAACATCTTAATTTTACGTCTTCAGTTATACATATACATATATACATATGAGCAAAAAATCATAATTCATAATTTTAAAATTCTTAAATTGTTCTTCAAAATCTATGTCGTTCCTCTCAAAGTAATCTCCTTTGGCGTTAATACACTTGTGCCAACGTTTTTTCCGATCCTCCAAACAGCGATTTACGTTTATTGTCTTGAAATAACTCAAAACGATTCCCTGGAAGCGGACCTATGAGTTCACTGAATAGCGAGAAGTTATACACAGCTAAATCAGGCAAATACACTGGTTGTGGCACGATATTGGCTGAAAATTTGTCAAAAAACTCACGAAAACTCAATGCAGTATGCGACGGTGCATTAGCGTGGTGCAGAAACCAAGAGTTGTCGGCCAAGAATTCAGGTCTCTTTTTACGAACAGCTTCGCGCAAACGTCGCATAACATTAAAATGGCTCTGACGTGGTTTTTTTCAGTTTCGGCTCACCTTTGCCTTTGACCGACTGATCGTCTGCTTCCGGATCGTAAGCATAGCTCTAAGACACATCGCCAGTAAAAATACGTTTCATGATCGAAAAATTTAGTGATTTTCGGTTGATGTTGACGGCTGTCCTGGACGTGGTTCGTTGTCAACGCGTCAAACAATTATCGCCGAGGGTCTTTTCCAACATTCCAAACCTTTCGGCACTAGAAATTTCGTTCCGCTCACAAAATGTAATGCAACTTCTTTGTTGAATAATTTCATTCATCGTAAAAATCGTGGAATGCACTTTATGTATTTCAGAAAGCCAAGCGTATACTAAAACGCATTTGCCACAGATTTGATTAACAGTCATACCAACATAGAAAAAAACTTTCGACGAATGTGTTTTCGCACGAAATTTTAATTAAAAAGTCTTACTATTTTTTGCCTACATTATATTTAAATATATACAATATTTATGTTTACATATCTGTAGTATGTAAGTGCTTGCATTATTAAATCGCTAATCCGAGCAGAAAATTATTCAGTTTATTGCACTGAATAAATGAGTAATTTCAACACTGCGACCTTAGGCTATTAGCAATATTTCTTCAGTGCACATTAAAATGAAGAAATCAAGTGCGAAGAAATAGCTGGAAGCTATATTAAAATAGTTCAAAGCATATTAAAATAGATTCACTCAAGCGAAATGCAGTAAATTTGCATACTGAAATTGCGCTAAATAGCTGAAAATTCAATAAACAAAAATATTTTGAAATTTAATTTTCTATTAATATCATAATCGCATTTTTACGTGATGCTACCATTGTAAGATGCAAGTGTAGTAAATACACCAGCTTAAAACGTAAATAATTTCAATTGAAGTAAATAATTCGTGCAAAGTCATTAATGACTCAACTCAGCAAAAGAGAAACTTTTTTTTCATCATCTGGTAGTAGTCATCGTTCCCTCGAAAGTGAAAATTTACTTCTTGATTGTAAATATTCCTAACTGAAATCACTCTTTCAATGTGATTTTAACAAAAACGCCCGCGGTTTGTTCATAACCCTCTACCATTTATACCTACTATACTTATAGTATGCACTTGCTTGTTAAACTACTTGATTTCAAAGCACCCAACGGTACTTAGCCTTTAGAGAAGACGACAACGACAAAAAGCGACTGAGAAGCAGTCACCTGCAAATAACTCAGGGCTGCCTGTGCTGCACAGTAAAGTAGTTCTCAAACAAAACTGCATACGTACGAGTATTTGCTAAGTCTTTTAGTCCTTTACAATGCGCGGCACACATATAAAAAGATCTGCATATATGTATGTACATACAACACAGCCATAAACGCTTGCTCACACTGTCGTATGAGCTGCGGGCAATCAAATGTGCCGCAATGTCGTTTATTATGGTGACCCGACGGAGTACTACAAACGATGGCGCTTTCCGAGATGAGTACACCCACACATGCACACTTCGTGCGCGTATTTGCATGCTTCTTATGTTTGTATTGCTGTTTTTTCAAAAATTGCATGCCATTGCTTACATCCACCAGAAGCGGTCTTTAAGTTTCAGCGGCTTTTGCATTTGCTTTCGTATGTGATTTCGCATTGTTAGGCTAGTGCAGCTAACATAAATATGGAGAAAGGAATTAAATTTTAACACACTCTGATGAGTTTGACTGGTACATACATGAACTATATATTCATAAGCGTAAAAGCGCTCATCTTGCAGTCAAAGGAACACCGCATTTTCCTTTGGAAAATTCAACAAAAAATTAAATTCATTGCCAAAGCCAAAGGTAAAATAAATAAATAAATAAATAAACATGTTCATATTCTTCTTCTTTAATTGCGTAGACACCACTAACGCGGTTATAGCCGAGTTAACAACGCGCCAATCCTTTCTTCTTTTAGAAATTTAGCGCCAATTCAGAATACCAAGTGCAGCCAGGTCTTTATCCACCTGTTCTCTACAAAGGTGTAGAGGTCTACCTCTTCCTCTGCTTCCCCCGGCGGATTTTGCGTCGAATACTTTCAGAGCTGGAGAGTTTTCGTCCATTTGGACGACATGACCTAGCTATACTTTTTCCGCAAAACCTTTCTTTCGAAAACTCGTAACGTCGACTCATCAGATGTTGTCATCATACATGTCTCTGCACCATATAGCAGGACGGGAGTAATGAATGTCTTAGAGTTTGGTTTTTGTTCGTCAAGAGTGGACTTTACTTCTCTATTGCCTACTCAGTCCAAGGTATCATCACTTGGCAAGAGTTATTTTGTGTTGGATTTCGAGACTGACATTGTTGTTGGTACTCATACTGGCTCCAAGATAGACGAAATGATTTACAACTTCGAAGTTATGACTGTCAATAATGATATGGGATGCAGGTCGCGAGTGCGACGACTGTTTGTTTGATGAAAAAAGATATTTCGTCTTGCCCTCGTTCACTAACAGACCCAGACCCATTTGCTTCTTAAGAGACTATAAGAAGAAAATTTTGCATCACTATTATTTTTTTAACAAAACTAACTAAAAACGACTCTTGAATTATTTAAAATGTAGATAGAAGTTTACTTTCATACATATGTCGGCATATAGTTTAAGTAAATCACCCTCTGCTTTATAAAAGCCTAAACTAACTTAAATGCGAATCGGCTTAAAAATCAACATTGTGTAAGCTTAACACATAAAATACACTTCAAGCAACAAAACTTTTATGAATTTATCAGCGTAAATTGCAATCATCAAAGAAGCAAACAAAATGTAATTCTATGTGAAAATACAACTTTAAATATTTACATAAGCTTATGTATAGTATGTATGCCGCGTGTTAGAAGGTTTGCCATTGTGCTTTTAGAACTTATATGCATATGTATGTATATTCCTTCCCACATGCACATTTACATAATGCCGAACGTAATCCGTTCGACAGCAGCCTTTGAGCGCAGTCAAGTGTATTACCTGCTAACACTCGACTGCTCATTCACTTCATATTATGTAGACCTAGTCTGATATGAATAATATGTATGCACTATGTCGATTATTCTTTTATGGCATCGATGCTTTTATATGAGCTGGTCTATGTATGGTGGTAATGTTATTGATATTTGAGTATAACATATTTATGTGAGGAACTTATAATAGTTTTATGTCTTCGATCATTGAAAATTATCGACTGATTTGCGTCACGTTTCACTACAATGTCATGTAAGATTGGTGTTTTGTGAAGTAAAGCATGAGTCCTGCCAAAGTCATTGAAAATATATACGTGCATACATATGCATGGCTTTATATTAAGTAATTCCGGTTGCAGTAAACACAAAATAAGGTTAATGTACTAAAAATTGAAGTTGGGTCACGACTCATAATTAATCAGAATTCAGAAAATCTTCCTTTTGTATAAGGAAAATAATAATAAAATAACGAAGATTGTTTTATTATAATTTATATCCTAAACTAATTCAAAAGCATTACATCAACAAAAAATGGGTCAATTCATAAATTCTTTTCGCTTGTACAGCGCTTATACATATATATGTATATTTTTATACCCTGAACAGGGTATATTAAGTTTGTCCCGAAGTTTGTAACACCCTGAAGGAATCGTCGGAAACCCTATAAAGTATATATTAGGTTGTCCAAAAAGTCTTGCGGTATTTTCGCTAGTTGACGCTGAAAGCGCGTAGTTCTAGTTTTATTCGTCGCATCGGATCATGCTATACCTTATTGGAAAGCTCATTTCACGCGCTAACACGTGTTTGATTGATTGTCGTTTCTTTTAAGTCGTTCGTGACTTATAGCGTCGCAAACATGTACTACTACCATAAAGGCAAAAATGCATCTCAAGCCGCCAATAAAATTTGTGCAGTTTATGGACCCGATACAGTTTCCATTTCCACCGCACAACGATGGTTTCAACGTTTTCGTTCTGGTGTAGAGGTGGTTGAAGATGCGCAACGCTCGGGAAGGCTTGTCGTCGAAAATTGCGATAAAATCGCTGAATTGGTCGAAAGAGACCGGCGTAGTAGCAGCCGTAGCATGGCATGAGTCATCAAAAATTCATTTAAATTTCAATAAAAAAAATATAAAAAATTCAATAAAAATACCGCAAGACTTTTTTGACAACCCAGTATATAAATGATCTATATGTCGAGCTGAGTCTATTTAGCCATGTCCGTCTGTCTGTCCGTCTGTATACAGACAGATATATACGAACTAGTCCCTCAGTTTTTATGATATTGTTTTGAAATTTTGCAAACGTCATTTTCTCTTCAAAAAGCTGCTCATTTGTCGGAACGGCCGAAATCGGACCATTATAACATATAGCTGCCATGCAAACTGAACGATCGGAATAAAATGCTTGTATGGAAAACTTTTACATTTGACAAGATATATTCACGAAATTCGGTATATATTATTTTCTAAGGCAACAATGTAATCTCTGATAAAATTATTCAGATCGGTTAACTATAGCATATAGCTTCCATACAAACTGAACACATAGTTACTAACAGAAATGCACCTGTGAAGGGTTAACGTTTTTTCTTGTTTTTATTAATTTTTATTACTAATAAAAAATAGCGTTGAACTGTGATAATCAAATATTTCAATTGATTTGCCATAATAGTCAGTCTTTCATATGAGTTTTATAAATATTTTTGATTTTTATAATGAAATCTATATATGTGACAACAACATCATAAAATTAAATCGTAGAAATTTAATAAGTTTTGTGTGAAATTTATAGCAAAACATTTAGGCTCTTTAACAAAAGCCTTTAATATTATTATCCAGCTAATTTCCGGATGGCGCTTCTCACATAGCAAATCGCATACCACAGGGGCTACTCAGTATAAGTTCACAATTTCCAGTTAAACATTTGTGATAAATTTTTGGCATCTGTCCAAATTTTGTGCAACCACAGCGCGAGCAAATTTTTATCTCCGCATAAAATGCTGACAAGCCGCTGTGGTCTTCACTTTGCTGCATATCGCATGCATAAAATATGGTTTTGCATTTGCACTGAAAACCACACAACTTCTAGCATATTTTATTCCATTGGAAAAAGTTTGAAATTCATATTTCAGCAACAGACGTCAAAAACTATTTCGAAACTTTTATAAACAGTCAAAACCATATCGAAGTGCATAACGCAATTCACTTTTATTAAATTATATGCAACTATGTGCCTTTGCCGATGCCTTAAGAAGCGATGATATACTTGTATCATATAATAGATGTTACATAGAGGAGAGTACATACATATATGTATATAGAGTTTTCAGCCAAGAGTTTCTAAACTATTTTTAATTGAATAAGTAAAGTATTAAATAATTTTTACGGCTTTAAATAAAAGTATATATGTACGAATTTAGTCAGGTGTCAGGCCTATAATTCCATACACACCACAAACACAATCGTTGAGTACGGCGGTGGTAGCGTGATGGACTGTGGAGCCATTTCCTTTTACGGCGTTAGACAATTGCTGAGAATAAATGGCAGAATAGATCTAAATAACCTTATTTATGTATTAATCAACTCAGTTTCATATGTGTACGCAGAAAGTATATCAATTTCAAATTCTACACACACACACACACACATACTCAAATGGAACGTAGCGCAGACTGGCGAAAGCATTTTTATACAGTTATTTATAAGGTTTTTGAACTCTCGCCAATGCCAAAAGCAAACAAACACATTGCTGTCAAATAACATAAATCTTAAACTGCCTGCCTATGAGTCATGTGATGCATATAGACTCTAACAATCTTTCTCCCTTTAATAGCGCATACGCATGTATACAAAAATATACACCAACTTGCCAATGAAAGCAAATAAATGCGCAACCACAAACTTTCCCTGAGCCACGTTATCCTTACTGACATCACCAAGCCGGTACCAAACATGCAAAGGCCACATTATTCAATATAAATAATCAGAACGAGACAACTTAAATAAATTATTGCGTAACAAATCCAATGAACCGTTAAGTTTCTTTATTCAATTATTTCCACGTGCGACGCGCCAACAAGTCAACGGTTATCCCAAATGTTCAATCACTCAAATGAACTCAGCCGTTTTCATCTTGTGTAGAAGTAAGGCTACAATACCAACAATATTTCTGCTTTATCTAACTCTCTCTCTCTCTCTTCCACTGCTCCAATAAAGAATTTATTTTCACGAAACAATGAAATCTTTCAATCAAACCTTATCTCCTTTGCTAAGCCAAATGAATTTATGTGTGTCTGCAGGTAAAGGCCAATGTGGGCACGACCGAAATGAATACTTCCGTTTCGAAAAATGCTTCGTGCTGCATAAATACGCAGAAACTTTCGGGATAAAGAGTAAGAAAAAGTAAACATAATTTGGTTTGGAAAAGAATTAATAAAGCAAAATGTAATAAAATAAGAAGTTGGTGGAGTTGAATAAAATAATATAAGAATTAAATAAGCAATGAAGTAGCGACTTCAGAAAAAATTAAAACAAAAAGTAAATCCTCGTGTGCATTGTTTTTGGACTATTAAAACAGTTTCCGATCTCAGTTATAATGCCTTAGACCGTTCGAGTGCAATGGCTATAATAAGAAAGCACATTTTGGGCTATGGCCTATAAAGTCATGATAATTAAGTGATGAGTATTGAGCCAGCAGCTGTATCTGCAGATCTCGTATACAAGGATACAAACACCTGAAAATAGGGTTAAACTCGTTTGTACCGTAATCTACCTATATAACGTATGATTTGATATGAGTACCTAAAGCTCAACAAACAACAGCTTCGACCCGTGTTTATGCTTATTAAGACATTTTGAAAGCTTCAGTCGCTTCGCAAGAACCACAACTTGAAATAACTTATCATACGTACGTAAACCGATTTACTATTTTTAGAAACTCAATTTTTTTGATCAACTTTATTTTCGAAACTTTTGTCAAAGCTGTCGACTGTTTTAATTTGCTTACTTACATAAACACATACATACATAGGTGGAAAAGGATTAGTATGCAATCCATTAATATTTAAATTTTATCACACACCAGCATTCACAGGTTATATAGAATAACTTTCCATGTAAATGCATATACATAAATATAAAATATGTATAAGCTTGAGTACAGCTGTATTTATTCGAACTGGAAAGCCACTATGAGTTAGGGAAATATTTAAATAAAGTCATTTCCTCGTTTGTGCAACAAGATTATCTCACTTGTTAACATAGTGGACATTTGCGCAAAGCCACATCACTACACGCTCTAACAAATGTATACAAAAGACACACGCACACACATACACACATGCACAGTTAAAGCTACGATTTGCATATGAATGAGCTTTTATCTGTGTGTCAGGTGCTTAGTAAGTGTTTTCTCATCTTTGTGACCAAGTTGAAGTAAAAAAGTAAACGTACCGTTTTCAATTTTCGCCTTTTACTAAATAAATACACCGAAGTGGTTACACAGACACCGTGCAGAGGTGTGAGCACCTGAATGGTGGTGAGCTTTTGTACACGCTTCACCGGCGTGTAACCACAGACAAACTTTCCGATATAAAAAATACGCGTATATATATGCACATACTCTGTTGTTGGCATCCGCCAAATCATGTTTAAATATAGTCATATAATATCCACTAGTGTGCAGTTTATTTTGAGCCTTGATGTTTTCTGTAAAAGTGAATTTTGCAGCGGCAAATGTAAATATTTACTTCTCTAGCATTTTCCTGCTTGAGTTTCTTTGGTATTGTTTTGGAATATGTTTTTTTTATAAATATTAAATGAGTGAGTGGCGAAGAGTGTAATTCAAATAATAGTTGTGCAAATTATTTAACCAGAAAGAATTGGAATATACTTGTGAACTAAGTTGATTTATTAAATATATATATTATGTATTAAGTCTGCCACAATATTTGTAAAACCCCCACAGAAAACGTCAGACACCCTATGAATTATATATTTAAATAATCAGCGTGACAGTTTGAGTCGATTGAGCCATATCCAGCGGTTCGTCTGTACTATATATACCCGAAGCAGCCCATCAGTTTTTAAACTATCGGTCAAAAATTTTGCACACGTCTTGGCTGCTCATTCCTGAAGTTTCAATTTTTGTCCTAAAGAGTTATCCAACGTAGTGAAGCTTCTTATTTCGAAAACAAGATATTTTAATAGAACAAACTCTGCTCTATAAAAAAAGGTGCGAATGATTTTTAAATAAAATTATACATCAAGTAACGTGCTTTTCAATAGGGACGATACAAAAGTAGACCGATAGGTTAAACAAACGACGCCATATTTTCCCCGCTCTTTTGATATCTCTCTTCAGTACGGTTTGTCATTTCATCATGGAAATACATACGATCCAACAACGAGACGAAATTATTAAAGTTTACTACCAAAATTCGGAGTCAGTGGCCTCAACTTTAAAAGCACTACGTCTAATTTATGGTAGTCATAATCGTCATGTCTGATCAACAATTGAGAATCTAGTGGAAAAATTTGAATCCACAGACACACAACAAAATGTTGCCGTGTCAGTGAGACAAAGAAGTGCCCGTAGTGTCGAGAATATCGGTGCCGCTAGGGTATCAATTGAGGAAGACCCAAATCAGTCTCTCACACGTCGTTCTAAAGCATTAGACATTTCTGTGATGCCCTTGTGGCGAATTTTGTAGAAAGATTTTGGCCTGCATCCATACAAAATCAAATTAACGCAAGAACTGAAGCCGTTTGGCCACCAGAATCGTTGTATGTTGGTGAATTGGGATGAGCAGCAAAAATTAAAACGATCTGGATTTTCATCGAAAAATCATCTTCAGCGATGAGCCTCATTTCTGGCTGAAAGTGTTCGTAAATAAGCAAAATATGTGTTATTGGATAGGCAGCAAACCACATGTACTCCATGAGTCACCATTGCATCCCGAAAAAATTGCGGTTTGATGCGGCTTATAAGCGGGCAGCGTCATTGGGCCGTACTTCTTCTGTGATGACCAAGACCGACACGTTACTGTGAATGGGAATCGCTATCGCTCAATGATAACCGAATATTTTTTGCCCGAATTGGATGATATAGACTTGGACAATATGTGGTTCCAACAGGACGGCGCCACAAACCACACAACGAATGTCACAATCGATTTATTGAAAACCAAGTTTGGGGAACGTGTTATCTCACGAAATGGCCCAGTTATTTGGCCACCTCGGTCGTGCGATTCGACGAATTTAGACCATTTCCTGTGAGGCTGGGCAAGCAAATCGTCTATGCCAACAAGCCAGCGACGAATGATGAACTTCGTACGAATATCGAACGTGAAATTGCAACAGTACCGGCCGATTTATGCTTCATTGATATCCCAAACCGTTCTTGTTTTAGTTAAAAACAACTTTTGTAGCGCTCTTATTTAAAAACCCGTTATATTTAATAAGTTTCGCTCATGTATATATAACAATATGATATCATGTTGTTGTTCCTGATCAGTTGTGCAGTTTCTTACAACTTCAACTGTACTAAAATAAACTATATATTCATAGTAAGTCGTTACATAGAACTAATTACCTGTGTGGCTGTGTGACGAACTGCAAAAACAAAACTGATATAAAATAGTACATAAAGATATCAATGAGTATATATACTTAAGTTTAGCTAAACTCATATTTGCCTTATTTCCTGGATTGTAGTCTGCACTACAGTTGTCAGCAAGATATTATTCCGGCTATTCACCCCACTAAATCTGGGCAAAATAAAAATATATGCATATATTTGGCATAATATGTACGTGTATTTGTTTATTAAATAAGAAGTTGATATGTTTATGCCAGGGAAATCGTTTCTTTATACTAATAGGCATGTGTTTGAGTTTGAATTTTTTTTCCTCCTTAGACGACCCTTATTTTCTCTTCGCTTCTATTGTTTTTATATTCCTTTGTTGTGTTGCCTTCAAAGGTCGCTGTAATTTTGCCTATACAAACGTCGCTTAAGAAAAGTGCCAGTTGTTGTGGCACCATCAGGTCAAATATATAAATATATAAGCATATATAGTTACACAGGGGCATTTTTCCCGATATAACTCAGTGTGTATCTATGTACATACGTATGTATATATGTATAAAGAAATTTAATATTCGTAGCAACTTGAATTGTGGCCGTTTATGCTCCACATTTGTGTGTGTAAATATGCGTTTATAAGCATGTGTATTCGCCAAACAATAAACTTTTTCATTCAGTTTGGTGAAAACGCTGCAAAATAAGTTTTTATGCCACCAAAAAGTGGGCGGTGTACATAAAAGCGAAAGTGACGAGGCGCATTGATGACGCGGCCGTCATTAGTCTTCCACTTCTTCAGAAAAATTTCCAACATTTCACATCTTTTGAGAATTGCGATTTTTTTTGCCACACAAAGAAATCAACAGAATAAACAAATGAAATCACAAAAACGTGAAACGCCGGTAAACAGGTTTTACATATGTTATAAAGAAGAAAGCAGTAAATGCCAGCCGTATTCCTCCCTTGCGGCCATAAAAAATGCGTAACGAATTAAGAAGAATTTCTTTTTGACTCACTTTTTTCCGCCAGTTCTCTTTACTCACAACCACATGCATGCATAGAATGGATGTATATATAAACAGGAAATTGACGTTTGCATATTTGTTTCCTTATTTTCAAGAGCTTCAAAGTGACGCAAACAAACGGGCGCATTTTCAATTAATGTCACCACTGCGTATGAGCAACATTCCTCTGCATTCACTCGTGAGCGGTAACGAAATGCTCATTACCAAGCACTATAATTTATATTAAATCTTAAAATAATAAATTTTCAAATGTATTCATATCATTTTACGACTCTTATTATTGACTTTTTCTAAGAAATTTTATAAAATTCTGCATTGTTTTGTGAGCGTGCTGCTCTGAATGCTTATATTCTATTTTTCTGTTGTGAATATCTCACTCACACAAACGCTGTTGATGATTCACTCAGTCTTCGAAAAAAAATATATATATTAACAATAAAGTTTCAGGCAATTAAAATAATGATAATTGAAAGTATAGCAATGGAGTACTAGTGCGTATGATTAACATTTAATAGCATGTTGGAATTCCACAATATATTCTGTGGTATTTTAAAGAGTTAATTATTAGTATTTGTTATGCGACCAATTTGTAAATTTAAGTGTAATTTAAATTTTTTTTATTTACTGGATATTAATAATGAAGCCGTGGCGACAAAAAAATTCTAAAAACAAGAAAAAATGCTAACGTCGGTTGCACCAAAGCCAGAATTCGGCTAAGACTTGACGTGCTTTTATGAACTTTACATGGCTCAACCTGATTTTTTCATATTTATAAATATGAGGAAAACTTAAAGGTCCGCTGTTTTACAATTTAGACGAAAAACGCTGAAAGAGGTACAGGTTACAGGTTATCCCACTAATCTAGGTTGAGAAGATAGTTGAAAGAAACGTTAGCATAAGTGCAAAATATCGAATGAAAACTATTTGAAATCAATAATTTTTTTTCAAAAATCAAAAAATTTTCATTGTTTTTTGAACATAGCTTGTAAATATTATAGGGGATCCCACGTTTCCTTCTGATTGTACAAATTTCATGGTAAACTTGTTCTGCTCATTTTAAATATAAAAAAATACTTACCACATAAATTAAGTGTATAAATTTGTAAAGTTATTCCGTCAACTTATTTATCTTACATGCATATACATATGTTATTGATAATTAGTATATAAGAGTGCGTTACCTTAGAGTTCATATATGCAGTTCGTAATTTAATTGGTTTCAATTTTGCTACAGAGTATGGCTTTATATTGGCGATGTCACACATCGTTTCCACACTTATTATTGTAGTTGTAAGCAGTCACATTTGTCAATATACGCAAATGAACACAACGCATTATTATTGGATTATTGGTCTTATTCACCTAGTTTTCCATCTGCATCAGTAATAGAAATACGAACTAAGTTATTTATGACACGAAATTCAATTAAAACTGTGTTATCAACTTAAAACGATTGTTGATTCAATTTAGTAGTACAAAGTGGAAAAAATGTATGACATATACACATACCACGTGGCGTATAAGTAACATGTGTCCAGTGTGTTTAATTAAAACTCAATTAGTAAAAGGTAAAAGTAAAAACTGATTGACTTTATGAAAATGCAAACGAGAGTTCAATACATATAACTTGTGAAATAATATTAAGGCTCAGAAATTTAATATTTTAGAAACTTTAGAAAATAATGTTTCTAGAATATTTGCTGTGGAGCAGTTAATTAAGTCATAATAGTTACTAATTTTAAGGGACCTGCATTTGTTAGACTTTAAATTTTGCACTTCCAAATAATTAATAGCACCAATCATTTTCTCACTCCATATCTGAAGGATTGACAGCTGCAAATTGCACTTCTGTCTATTTTCCGTTTCGTAAAAAAATTCAATTATTTTGTGTTTGATTCAATAATTTGAGTTCAAACAATAAAATTGCTTTCAGCGATTTATAAGGTTAAACAATAATTTGTGTGCAAAATGCATGATGAAGTAGTAAAAAATGTATAAGGCTCTTAGAATATAGTAAAAGTAAATTCAATTTTTGGAAGGGCGTTCAAAATGCTAAAATCTTCTTTTGGTTGTTAACATAGAACATAGAATTTTATTTTAAGAGGGAATACAGAATATACAATATGTATGTCCAATTAGCGCATTATTTGCTATATATTTTCCTCTTATGACCATTAATAAATGACACTCACATAATCCATCCATAAAATTCAATTGCATCTCATCATTTATTTCAACATTGTATATATTTTCCCCCTGAACCACTTTTATATTAATTTTTCTGTTGCTAAGTATTGTAAAAAAAATTTCATACTTCTTTTTCAAATATATGTATATCTATGTGTGTAACGCTGTTGCTTGTCGATGTGTCAACAAGCCATTAATGACAGGAAATTGCTCAATTTAAGCTTTTAATCAACTGCACGAACACCTCGGGCAGCTACGTGTCCATACGAGTTCGTCGCTTCCATTCAATCCTGCCTGTCATGTGCTTATGAGCTTGGAAACTAGAACATGTTTTGCAAATCCCTGGTGGAAAAGTCTGTTTTATGCCAACAGGATGTTGGGTGACAGAAGATGATGCAATATTGAGAGCACACAGCGGCTCGTTCAGGCAGTGCTATGTGCTGAACACAAGTATATAATTGCGCTTATGCAAATACTCTACTCTTATCCGCAGTTATTAACACCTCAGCCCATCTACCAACTCTCATTACTCTTAACAGAGGAACTAATTTGTACAAGTTTATAATTTGATTTCGATGAAATTTCAGACTTCGATTCGATAAGTATTCGATTATTGGTTTGCGCAATTTAGAAACTTTCGACTACAAAAAATTATGATTAACAAATCAGCGAAGCTAATTTTCTGAACACATAAGGAAGTGAATAAGTAATTCTAAATATTTACTGTGAATTAATGCTCTATTCAGCTAATTTATGCTACTCGAGGGTACTGGTAATACATACGGACTATAAGTTCTATAACTCTTTACTTTTTTCTCTCCATTCTGAATTGCAGCACCACACAGTTAACATAATAAGAGAATATTTAGGGTGAAAATATCAACAATCTTACTTTGAAATATTTAAAACATTTATTTCAAAACTAAGAAAAATAACTTTGACAATAATCTTTATATATAAAAAGTGCGTGTCACGTTGTCTGTCCGCGATGGACTCCTAAATTACTGAACCATTTTAGTAAAATTAAGCACACTGTGTCCAGTTCGATCCAACTTAGAAGATAAGATAGTTTAAACAATTCATAAATACAGTGAAAACTCTCTTAAAAGGGCCCCCTATTAAGCGGACATATCCATTAACTGGACAGAAACACTGGTAACCAGACACTGAGAAAGCAGCATTAAATTCGTTATTTTTTGCAATGAAATTTATTCGTATGAACTTATTCAAAATTAAAAAAAAAAGACAAAAAAGTTTTCGCTTTTATTCGTAAATAAATCGTTTACTGTATTAAATAGTTTATTATATGAATAATAGTATAAAATGTATACCACAGCAAAGCGCGGTCGGATCTCTTAGTATACTTATAATATATATACCAATAAGCACACTATCCACTACAAATAGTAGCCAAACAAATTTTAAGGATGCTATTTCTCTTATCACTTTGATGGTAACTTCAGCATTAAAATATTTTTATTCGCTTGATAAAATCTAATGATAATTTAATGATAATGTTATCGTATACCAACGGGAAAAGTAATATGCAATCAATTCCTTTAACAAGTGTATTTCTTTACCTCAGGTGTTGTGTTATTTAATAGGATGTTTATTTAGGATTATTAGCCGATTTTATCGCTATCATTTTTCATGACAAATTTAAGGGAAACAAGTAAGATAAGGGTTGTGTTCGTTTGGGTTTAAGAAAGTATTATTCCGAATCAATCTATTTTTGACACACAGGCATGCAATTATCAGGAAGAAATTCACTCTAAATTTTACTTACATATCGCACACATTAACCGACATTTTCTGTGAAATGTCAACTACAAGTACTGTAGTTGAAAGTAGCATGTTTAAAATGCACTATTCGTGCAAATTTTATTTCGTTATTTTAATTGCTTCTTGATTTGTATACATAAAAGTGAATTAATCAAAAGGAATTTGATATTGTGTTATATGAAAAATAGGCGTAGTTGTATTCCGATTTCACACTGTGATATAGGGATCTTGAAAAAATCTCACGTACCGAGTTTGATTAAAGTCGGTAGAGCAGGCCCCGAGATATGTGATTTCACCAAAAAGACGTCGGTGCCACGCCCAATTGAGATCCGGCTCTTATAAAGCTGCCTAATACCATCTCGGTGATACAATTTAATGCCTTTGAAGTTCTTAGTTATTGATTTATCGCACTTTTAGTAGTTTATAACAGTACCATTATTCCGCCAGTTTTTCAAAATTTTTAACCCACATATGCGCTTTGCTAATTCCGCTACATTTTTGCCAACAGCCACACGCATTTCAACTCGTCTTGTCATCCTGATCATTTATATACATATATATAACCCTATATCTAACTCGATTTTTTACCTTCTTGCGATTATACTTATTGAAAGCGTATGCCACTCAGACATAAGCCTCAGAATAAGTTAATGCGACGTTTGATCATAAAAAATGCAAAAGAAAGGTTAATTTCGCCTTCTGTCACCTTCTGCCATTTTAAATAAATAAATCTTAAATATTTAAGTTGTCTATTCTATTGCACTAATATTATGCTTTGTTTTCTTTTCATTGCAGGTATGAAAAACGAATTGTCGCTAACAAATCGTAAGTTGAATTATTTAATTAGTAAACAAGCACAAAAAATCAATAAATAATAATCAATGTTTAATGAAAATTTAATGCAACAAAATAATAGAAAAGCTCCAAAGTAAATTTAAGCAACATTTTATACATTTAACATATACATACACATATGTACATACAATATACACAAATGAAACTATTTCTTCAATGAGGGAAGTTGTTGCTTATATAACGATTACACACCTTTATACTTAGCCTTCTATTAAGCGTTTGAGTACTTCAAACGTCTTAAGTGGAAAACAAACAAAATAGCGAAAATTACTTTTGTATTACAGTTCAACATGAAGGACATGACTTGTGTTAGTAATGAGAGTTACTTAAGTTTTATAAAAGAAAATTGCAAGATTACTCACATATATAATTAACCATTGCAATGCAGTCACCGACCACTCTCTGGAAGCCTCTGGAGAGAAACAAAGTTACTGCGATTCAGATCCGGCGGCCATCGTTTGCTCTTGGTTTGAATTGTGCTCTCGAACTGCTTCTACTTTGCACATAGCTTTCGCATATCTAAATATTAATTGATGACCAAAATGTCTTTTTGATGTTTTTAATGGTTGGGTCAAAATAAAAAAGTCATATACATTAACTATATATCAGAACAGTTAAAATAGCAAAACTAAATTAGTAATGTTTTTCGCCTACTATGGTTTCATGATGTCTATTATGATCCTCAACAATATACAAATTAGTAACTGTTCCTCGATCGGCAAATCTTCAAAACAGTAATATTTTTATGATTCTGGATCTTTTTTCTTAATTAAACTCATTATACCCTCCTGTATGATGATATCACAGAATCCTGAAAAAATTGTGAGCATTTTTGTACCAATTTTCCGATAAGATTTGATACCTGAATTTTTCGAAGAAATCCATATTATTTGATTTTATCACTAACAATGTCAAATTTACTTTCAATTTTCAGTAAATATTTCTTAGAAATGTTTCACCCTCCTCTGAGAAGGTGACATACATTTTTGCTTCTAAAACTGCAACTCATTTTGTGTGTTAAGTGCAGTGATGCCAGCTCCTCATGATGGCAACTCCACTCGTGACCAATATGTAGATATAAACAAATAAATACCCATAAACATAAATGATTGGTGATAATTTTTATTCGGTAAATAAACTTTATGTATATCGACAAAGTTTTTATGAAAATGTGTCGACGTGGTTAATTTCAAACCGAGTATAAAAGTAACTTGAAACGCCGCAAATGTCTGGTAATTGTGGAAAAGTTGTCATGTCGTGGATGTGTAGATTTGTTGTCCGTGTGTTCAAAGCAACAAACAATGAAAGGCTGTATAAAATTTATGGCCATTAACGCGGCAAATAGTGCTTAACTCAAGTAAGTGGAGGTGAATGCATGCAGAAAAGCTCGTGTGTTCGGGTTGAGTGAATATGTGAGTCACTTAATACTCGGTCATTTGTGTGCATTCCTGTGTGAAACTCGTCCGGCAAAAGTTTGAAATTGTGCATGATGAAAATTCTAATAAGCGAAGTTTCCTAATTTATGGATTAACTGTTGTTGAACTATGCAATCGGCGCTTTGCCGAAAGCACATTTTGCCACCAAGGTATTTTACTTTCGCCGCATAAACGAGGTTTTTGTGACGAATAACAAATCTCTGCTTCTCTCCCTCGAATAGTTAGTCACGGCTCACTTTATTATTTTTGATTATACTATAGGTATCTACTTACCAATCACATTGTGTCATACCATATAGTGTTGGAAAGGTGAGATTTTAAGCTTTATTAAAAAATGTATTTCCGTTCCGTTCTGGAAATTTCGAAATTTCGATTTACACTGATGAAAGTTTTACACTTATGTAATAATGTTTTAGCGGAAAAATAGCAAAAAGTGCGCAACCAAAATGGTACACATTTGTTTGTTTGATTCGAAACACGAAAAAACTTTTTCGACTACCCAATAGTGAACCTAATAAAGTGCAATCATGTTATTGAAATTCGAGGACGATTTAATTCCCACTTTCTACAAGTCCGTCTGAAAATACACTACGGCTATCTTCTCGCAAGTATTTACTAGCTCACTCTGCTGATAACCAAATACTGTTGAGCGCAATTATAGAAGAAGAAGTGCTTAGTAGAAATTAAAGAGCTCATTAATAAATATCAAAACCTCTTCGATGGTTTACCTAATAAAACTAATTAAATCATGCTTTAAGCCTTCTCAATCCATTTCAACAGATGCGGCGCCCATCGCCAAAGTGTGATTAATCATTTTGACACATTTTTTCTGGCAGGTAGCTCAAGCCCTTAAACTTTTGCTTTTAGCACAGCGGTTGCAACGTTTTCATTTTAGAAATCAATTAAGCCGAAGAAGAAGGGGGTAGAAAGTGAACATAGCCAGCTGAGACTGACACTCTCTAGGTGAAGAAAATTATACATATAACGGTTGTATGAAGGTAGTGGGAGTTGTAGTAAAGAGTATATTTGGCTAACTGTCACTGAGCTGAAACAACCTATAAAGATTTAATATAACTACACATATGGAATAAGTATGTATGTCATGTTATAAATAATGAAAATGAAATTTTTCGTGTGGTTTGAAGGTTTTTTGAATTTATTTGCCATAAAACTTTCAAAAAATTAAAACAAGTTTTTTGTATTTGTATTTGTATATATTCCATTGAGTTTAATATGAATAATTTTAATTATTTCACGCACCCACCTTCTTTGTGTATTAGTTGCCCAGTCTCACGCATATGTGGTACTTTGGTGCACAACTTCCGGAGTAAATATTTTCAGATATGTGCCAGCACTTTCCATATACAAGTAAAAATATATCAACATTTTATTTATTTATGCATATGACCTTATTCGATTTGACTCCCAGTGCATTTGTACACTGAAATTCGATTTATTGCAATCAGTGGAATAGAAGTTCACATTCAAATTTAGATGTACGCGAAAGAAGGTTGATTGCATATTTACATGTACATGTAGGTTACATATCTAAGAACGTAGATAACAAGAAAATGCAAAATGTATGGCAGCATGCAATAGGTATGCACTATAAAATGAAGTGAATATGGAATATTTTTAACGAAGTTTACTTTGACTTTCTATAGAGATATGTAAAAACACTATTTCCGTTACTTTGACAAAATTAGAATATACAAGTACTACATAGTCGAGTCATACAAAGGAAAACAGAAGCAGAAAAACGTGTGTTATTGAGTTTTTTAACACATTTTATTTGTTAAATAAATAACAGAAGTCGATCTCCAGAAGACCTCCAGAAAAAATATTTGGCGGAGAGAAAGCATTTTCTGTTTAAAATTAACTCAAAATCAAAAACCAAAAAAAAAACTATTTTCAAATTTCAGTAGTATTATATCTATTATGGGGATGCTTCGAGGTGATTAATAGCGATTTGTGGGGTGAGAAGAGTCCGATTACGCCCATTTACGAACTTGTTCTTACTTTTTTGCTAAAGAACCTGTGTACCAAGCTTCATCAAGATATTTTACTGAAGTTACAACTTACACAGATGAGCGGACGGACTGGATTTCAACTGACAAATGTATCTGAAAATCAAAGTCGATAGGTTCAACCGTTTCGAAGAAATTTTCCTCACTGACTCATAAAGCAGCCTTTTAAGAAAATTGAGTTTACAAATTTGGGAGTCGATTACTCTAAGTTAAGGAATTCTCACAAATACGCTTAAACTATTAGCCGGATAAATTTCAAATTTCGACTGGTAACTGGCGAATGACACGCGCGACGTTTGCTCCAAGACCTGAATCGAAGCGAACTTACAATTAGACGTTACATATAACCACATAAAAAAGTCAAGCGGTGTGATATCACGTGAGCTTGGTAGCCAATCGACCGGACCAAAACTTGAAATTATCTGCTCACCAAAGTTTCTCTCAATAAAACCATGAATTGATGCGATGTGTGGGAAGTGGCGTCGTCTTCTTGAAACCAAATATTGCCGAGATCACGAACTTTAATTTTAGACATCAAATTGACGGTTACGTTCTCACCGGCTTCATTTTTGAAGAAATATGGATTGATGATTCCACCGTCTCACAAAGCACACTAAACAGTTCTTTTTTCTGAATGACAGCTCTTGAATCACATCAGGATGCTCCTCATCTCAAATACGGCAATTTTGCTTGTTTATATACTTATGTACCATTGAGCCTCAGTGCTGAACAAAATTTTGGTCGAAAACATCGGATCTTCTTTGAGCGGCTTCAGTTCCTGTACCAGAGAACGTAAAATAAAAAAATAATATAAAATATTACACGTTCTCTGTTTGTACAAGCTGTATTTTGTACGCTTATAATTTAAAATGCGCCAAGTTGTTCCAAACGTCAGTCCGAGTTGCTGCCAACGCCGCCGCATCGGCTCTACCCGGTCATAGTGTACATTCTCAGCTTCGGCTGCAATATTTTCTCGACTGCGTGCTGGACGTGGTCCATGTGGTCGAATATTATCCAATAATGAATGCTGGGTCTCAAGATGGGTGATGGTGTTGCGAATAGTATAGTACATTCAGTAGGCCGATTATGTTGACCATAAGTTGAGCGAAGCGCGTGAAACACATTCTTTACACAACGTGAGCTTTTGTAATGAAGTTGAACGATTTGTAAACGTTGTCCAGGCGTACGTCTATCTATGACCATCTATTTAATACTGAACAAAAATAATATGATAGCTTGACACGACTCACGCGTGATATGTCAAAAAAAGCTATTGAAAAAAGTATATCTTCTTGGATCACCCGTTATAAGTTAAAAAAAAGCTTTTAAATATACATATGTACTTAGATGAAAACGAAAAAATGTTTCTTTTGAAATCAATCCTCAAACTATTTGAACTCAAACAATGACACCAAAAATACTTATAAACACAAGGCTCTTTGTTTCGAACACCCTTACATATTCTCAGCAAATATTCGCTATAATCTTTACTGATCCACTGATTCACCGCCTTTTATGAATACTCAGCATTTTACAATTTCTTTATATGTGTCTATACTCATGCATAAGTATCAACGTATATTTGTATTTGCTTTTTGTCTATCCCGGCAGTTGCTGCTTCTGAATTAAGAGCCAGCGGCGGTCCAAATCCGGCGGCGCATCCTTGGATACCCGTTGTGGCTTACTTGGAAACTCTGCCGAGACCAACAAAACCGCCAAGTAGGTTGTGTTTCTTTTCAGTTGCATTTCTAAGCGTTTCTTTCGTTCCTTTCAAGTATCGATTATTAATGGATTGCAATGAGTTTCCAATGAGTTTCATGTTTCCTATGTAGCATACTACATACATATATACATATGAATACATGCAGTAGCAGATTGGTGTTTGTGTGAATATGTTTTGACTTTATGGTGATTCGAATCGAAAAGTGCATGCGCATAGAGTGCTTCTACTGCCACAAATACGGATTTACGATTCCAATTTCCTGATATCTTATGCCAACTCAATTGAAAATGCAAATACAAAGATAAATGGAAACAAATGGCTACTCCACCATACTAACAACCACACTCACACACCGACCAACACCTTTATGTTTTTATAAATGTGACGACAGCACACTTGCCGTTACTCTGAGGAAACAACAGATCTCTCTAATACTTACACATACATACTATGCCGCTGCTCTTAGTTGCTATTCTTGTCATTCGTTTTGTTGCTGAGTGTTGCTTGTTGCGGCTTAGGTTGTTCAGTTACGTAACACTTTTCTTAAGAAAGCGGTGTATATCTATAAGTTTACACAAAGACACTTTAACATATATGTGTGTATGTATATATATAGTATATTTGCTTATGTACATATGTATAAGCTGTGATCACTTTGTTGCATTTTATCTTCATTAAAAACCAATCTACACAAGTGAGCGTAAAAATTCTTGAGTTTGATTAACGCGTTTCCAATTTTCCATTCCTTCATCTCACATGCAATACATATGATATTTTTTCCATCCCATTGATTACCGTTGGATTTACATTTCACTTTTGCATTTGTGCATTTTCCTCGCCACAGAATGCGACCAGACATTCGTTTCACGTATTGGCGGCCCACAGAATGGCACATTCACCGCGCCGCTGCTGCACAATCACAAGAACCATTCGCGTCAGTGCTTGTACACTTTCCTAGCAGGACCCGGGCAACGCGTCGAAGTACTTTTTACATCGTTTAATTTAAGAGGAAGTCCACCAGAGTAAGTAATGAAGCAATGCGAAAATAAGAACGTAATTACATACTTGCCGCTAATTAGCATAACAGTGAACAGTTCGAGTATCACTGGAAGAATTCGGACGAATTTCGTTTGAATTATGCAGATTTAATTACTTGCAAATTAACTTTAAAATTATTGTTTTCATTTTTATTTTCAGCGGTTCCGCCGTCGGTGAATTACCAGCGTAAGTACAAAATTTTGAAGTTATCTTTATTGAAACATTGAAAAGTTATTATTATATTTTTTTTACTACAAGCTATCTTTGATTAGCCATTTCTCTACTCGCGCTGCTTTTGTAAAAACAAAAACGAATTTTTAAAAACTTAAGTATTAAATAAATAATAATTATTCATAGATGTTACTAAGAAGTTGGTCAAGCATCAGAAGGCAAGTTAACCCGTTTGTTTGAACATCTGGTATACTTTGTTCAATTCGGTTGGTTCTCTTCAACACTTGGCGAATCGAGGACAGCTATTATCTCATACAAACCTTTAGTTCCTTAAATTTGTCTGAAAGACTTATTAGAGTTAACTTCAATCCATCACTTACATTGCATTCACTCCATTTTCAATCCCCAGTCACTTATTCCCTCTACGAATATCATTTGCCGAATTGGCTTCTATTTTCTTTACGAGAAATATAGAGTGCCCTTTTGGTGGTATAATATAATACAGTACAGTGATAGCACCGGGTCGATTTAAAAAAATTTATTTAACCATTCGTTACAATTCTTTAAAAACTTTCAAAATAGGCTCTTTCTGCGTCGATTCAGCGCTGCCAGCGCCATTTACACGCATTGAAGGCGTCACGGAAGTCATTTCCCGGCATAGCCTTGAGAGCCGAGGTGCTTGCTGCTTAGATCCCCTCTGTCGTCTCAAGATTGTCTTTATGTCTCCGGATTATACCCAAAGATCCAAGACTCGTCACCTGTGATAACGTTATTCACAAGGTCACTTTCACACATGTTCAAATTTCTTGGTAAATTTCTTGGCACACTTCCATTTGCCGCAAATTCTGGTAGTCAGTGAGCACTTTTGGGACCATCTTCGCGCACACCTTGCGCATGTTCAAGTACTCCGTCACAGTGTCATGCACCACAGATTTTGACAAATTTAACATCTAAGCAATTAAACGAATACTTGGTCGGCGGTCTGAGTCCAAAACTTTGCACACACGAGCCACATTGTCGGTGTTTGTCGACGTCGCAGGTCCCCCAGCACGGTCTTCATCAGCGACCTCTTCCCGGCCCTCCAAAGAGATCTGGTGCCACCAAACACACCACCTCTTGCTAAAGGAATATCTGGGTAAGCCTGCTTGATCATATCCAACGTCTCTGTCGCAGATTTACCGAGTTTCACACAGAATTTAATCGCGTACCTCTGCTCTAATGAACGCTGCATTTTCGGCTTGCATCATTCACAGAAACACATGGCGCGAAACTGTTTGTCCTGACTCTCCAGGTGCTCGGAGACAACTGTTCATTAGCTAGGAATGCCCTTTACCGTACAGTCGAGGCGAAAGGAAGCCAGTCCTATTACTTTGCTGACAAACCCTGTATATTTTAGATGGATTGGCTTTAATACTAAATGGGTTCCATACTTCTGAAATATGTCTGTCTAAAAGAGAGGAAGCATGGAATAAAACAATAACACGCTCACATGATTATCTTCGGAAATTTTATATCCGCTATTTCCTATTTTCTCTATTTCGTTTTATGAGCAGGAGATAGCACTATATGCAATCTTTGTATTGCTTAGATTTCCCTGAGAAAATTGTGTAGTCATACTTAAAGAGGAGTCATGTCTTATAGACAATATAAATATGAGTCCTTAATCATAAGTAAATGCATTCTCATACATACCATGTATCAATCAAACATGATACCTGTGTGTTTGCAGAGATCTTTCTATGAAGCATAGAAAGCATTATTTATTAACTTTTTTAATTCACAAACTTTTAAAATTCGTTTGCTACAAGGCAAGTACTCTTTTTCATCTTTTAGCTGTGTTCACGAGTACATGGATATATATTCGGAAGTGCAGTCGTCAGATCCAGCTGAGCTAATAAATTCACCGTTTGGTGGACGATATTGCGGTACAATACCGCCGCGACGACGTATCTCCATGTACCGAGCTATAGCCATCTCATTTTTTACCAATAAAAATGTATCAACACCCGACTTATTCGAAGGAACTTATAGATTTATAAATGCATGTAAGTACTTTCGGTTAAAATGTAACAAACTACATACATATGTATATATATCGGTATGCATACCGAATACTATTTAAACTATTTAATGAAATATAATGTAATATAATTGTTCGTTCTCTCAGCTGAATATGAAATCGGTATACCAATAGCGGGTTCACCATGTTCCTACACCATTACGCCTAGCATGAGTATCAATAAAACTGGGGCACTCATATCGCCAACCTATCCGGGTGCCTATCCAAAAGATATGTCATGCACATATCAATTTCTCGGCGAATCGAATCAAAGAGTTAGATTAGAATTTCGAGATTTTGATCTATTTTTTGGTGGACCACAGTGAGTACCTCTGAATGCTGGACAAACTGATTTAGTTACAAACATGCATACACAGCACTGGCGCTCCACTATGCTTATTGTATGCATGTTTGTACACTGAATTGGGTAATGCTAATTGAAAACTGTCTGTCTACTCAACAGCTGCCCATTTGACTATGTCAAAGTGTATGATGGTCCCGATAATTCGTCAGCATTAATTGGTACATATTGCGGACAGCAAAGGAATTTAGTTTTATACTCAAGCGAATCGAGCCTTTTTGTTCATTTTTATACATTACCGAGAACAGCGAATACCCAAAATCGTGGCTTTAAAGGAATTTATGAATTTAGCGAAAGTTTTGTTAAATTAGATTTTATACGTAAGTAATTCGTATCCATTTGATGTTCGTCAAACTGTAAAGCGCGCCTAAGCTTGCACCACTTTTGGTTTGTTGATAAGATTGTGGAACCTTAAGGGACTAAAACAGGATTATTTTGAAGAGGTCTTGAATATGTGTCAATTGTGAAGTCAATTTACGATTGAAAGGGAATATTAGTCACATTCTGACTTTTGTAATGTAGTGTTATGATCGCTTCATGTAAAAGTCTATAAGTCACCAATATGGAATGACCAAATAATTGGAAAATGCTGCTTTAAGTATAACAAATATAGCGTAGTTAGAACTATGCACAGATAAAAGAGCGTTATACTTTTTTGTTGTTCAAAATTTTAATTAGATATTCAAAATCACATTATTGGACAAATTATCGTTGTACCGAATTATTTGCCATCTTTCACACTCCTTGGAATTGAAATTGGCTAGACCACTCATTGGTCAATACCCAATGAAGCCAATTTATTTGGCAAATCACAGGAAAATAGGAATTTTCATATTTTCAGCTCAATTATGAACTTGGATGCAGCGGCATTAAGTTCCAAAATAAGCTGCAATAACTTGAACAAACCATTCAAATATGAAATTGCATATAAGCTTCCTTCTTTCGAGTTACTGCAGCTCCACACACAACTTCAGCCAAACCAGAGTACTTCGGTACGCACACATTTTTAGCTGACTGTATGTGATTGTAGATCATGCGCAAGCAGCGTAGATTTTTGGTGCATTTTAGTATCCATAAAATACCTATTATTAACACTACCCATACTAGATTTAATTAGAAATCTTTAATATATTAAATTGATATAAAAATCTTACAACAATTTATTGGATCTCAATTACAAACCTAATAAATCATCTCTTTACCACTTTGTTTCCCAAATACCCCTAATCACCTCTGCTCACTTAATAACTACACTGAAATGCAACAACAATGCTTCGCTCGACAAAAATATTTAATCGGCGTGCATTACCAAACTACTGCAAACAAAATTATGAAAAATTAGGTGAAAATGATGGCATTCACATACGTGGCTCGGAATGTGATCAAAAGATATTATCGAGAAAGGAATCAACGGGTTTTGTGCTCTCACCAAATTATCCCTACCCATACATACCGAAAACTGTGTGTAGGTAAGTAACAATGAACGAATATTATGGTATAAATAAAAGTAATTATATTATCGCAATGTAATGCTTTAAAAAATGTAGCAAGTCCTTTTACAAAAACTATATTTCCTAACTCAATTTTAAAGTTTCCAACTTTAGACTTTCTGACTTGATTACAAATTAAATGAAATTAAATTTATTTCAAAAACTTCCACAAGATACTTCATTTACGGCATGCAAGATGCGCAGCATCTGGAACGTGTACGTCTGGAGTTCTCCGCTTTCAATATACCCAAGGTAGAGCACAAGGATAAAAGCGAGTAAGTGATTAAAACAGCTAATATAAACTCAAAGCCCAATACTCAAAAGTAAACCCTTTTTTATATCCATAGGTCCAATTGCACAGACGGTTATCTTAAAATCTATCTGAAGGGACAGGAAACAGCCGATGCCTATGACAAATTTGACTATGAGTTATGTGGCAATGAAACGCAACGCGTTCTCAGCGATGGACCACGCTTGGCAATGGTCTTCAGTTCGGGTGAGCTACAGGGTCGCGGGTTCAAGGGTAAATACACCTTTGAAACTGAATATAAAATACCTGGCACAGCCGCACCCGATGGCACGTGCAGCTTCACATATGTGAGCAGTTCAAAGAAGCGTGGCGAACTGAACAGTCCTCGCTATCCTTCCAACTACCCATCAGACACGAATTGTTCGTATCTGTTTCTAGGCGAACCGAATGAGCAGGTCACGATCGTCTTCGATCATTTCAAAATTAAAGCGGATGGTAACTCAAATGCAACAGCTGGAGCTTATGGGTAAAGGATAGCGTTTTACTTAATGTATTTTAAATTCAAAGCTCCAAGCTAATTTTACTCAATATTATTATATATTCTATGTCTACGCAGTTCTAGCGCTTGCTTTGAAGACTGGCTGGAAATGTATGTTGTTTATCGTGATAACAACGATCGTTTTCTTGGTCGCTACTGTGGTCTGACAGCACCCGGCCCCGTTGAGAGCCCAAGGGGTGCGGTGGGTCTGCGTATCACATTGCATACGGATCAAGAGAATGTGGCTAGCGGCTTCAAAGCGCGCTACTTTTTCGAATCACCACGCTCCGATGTGGCTGAATGCGGTGGCAACTTCTCAGGTCAAGACTCGGGTATTATCACCTCTCCCAACTACCCAGCGGGCTATAAGGCACCCAGTAGGGGCATGGCTTCAATGGCATGCAATTGGATAATGACAGCACGGCCGGGTTATAAGTTATCAATTAACTTTGAGCACTTCTCCATCGAAGGCGATCCAGCAAGTGAGTATCGGGAGCGTTGCTCCAAATATATTTAAGGTTATAGTAAATATGTTTCGTCTGTATTAGATCGTGGCTGTCCTGCTGCTGTTTTGCGACTTTGGGTCAATGTCGATTCAGACCAACCGCCATTGGAATTGTGTGGTGAAAAGCCACTAATTGAACAGTGGTATTACATTTCCACTGGACAAACTGCTCGTATCAGTTTCACAACCAGCGACAAAACCGTTGGTGCTCCGGTAAGTAAATTTGTATACAGGAATTGGTCCTTATCGACCGATCTTAGTGTTTGTCTTTTGTTCTGCGTTGTCCACTTTAGTTAGTTAAACATTATTAACTGTTGACTGTTGGTCTTTAAATTTAATATGTATTTAAATAATTATTTGACTTCGCTGTTTTGCAGGGCTTCCGCATTGTATGGACTGAAATACAAGACTCTGGTCCTGGACCCCCGTCCATTGGACTGCTCTGTGAATCAACATACCACTTCCAATGCGACGTGGGCTACTGCATTTCCGATAAGCTACGTTGCGATGGCGTCAAAAACTGTGGTCCCGGTGATGATAGTGACGAATTGCACTGTGAGTCGTGAGTGAGTCGAACGGTTCAGTTCATTTTTTTCTTATTTACTTTTATTTAATTTTAAGTTTTCTTCTTCTTAAGTTTACAATTTCAGTTGATTTCCGACCAATGATTCGGTACTTAACAAGACAGATGGAAATTAATGGATTTTGTTCAAATATATTCATTTCGAAATACAACTAATTTCATAACTGTAGTATAGTATACATTTTTACTATTAAAATTACTAATAAAAAAACTTTATAAAAATTAAATATCAAAAATAGAATTTCAAAACTTTCAAAACTCCGTTTTTAACATACATCTTCAAAAGTAATTTAGTAAAGTCCTTTCAATTAGTTTTTATGTACCCGAAATATAACTGTTTTCATAACCAAACGAGTACTGTTACATACATATACTACATTTTTCGATTGCATACGAAATCAAACGAAATTCTAACTAAATAAAACCCAATATTTATACTATAACACATATGTATATATTTGATTGGTCAATAAATCGGACCATACTAAAGTCACATCTTTGCCATGAACTTCCGCCTTATTTTCTACTTGCGTTCTTTTACTCTTTTAAAATGGAAATATTTTTTTATTATCTGTATAATTTCACTTTACTCTGCGTTAAGTTTTTATTTATTGAAAATTTTCACAAGCAAACTTGAACCTGACGACACAATTTAAATATGCTAAAATAGTTTTCTGCTTTAAAAATAACAATATTAAATCCTAATCTATAAATATTACTTACAATACATTACTTTTAGTCTAAACAGATGTTAATGAATTGTTCATCAACAATAATCGTAAACAACTTAAATACTTTATTAAAATATTTAAATATAAACACCCACATAAACAATGAAGTTCATTAAAATGGTTCATAAAAAAAGACAAATAAATATTTAGCGCATGCTAGATACAAAAAGAGACAAGTCAATAATTGGACAACAGCAATGTCGATAGCCCAAAAATGCATTTGAGGCCGATCAGATAACCTAAAACTACCATATATGCTTAATGCTGAAAGAAACTTGTGCGGAGAATAATTAAAAATAAATGAAATGTCAAATGTTCTTTCGAAAAAAATTTGTTTGAAGAAAGATAAATGAAATATCACATGTCCATTTTGTATTTAGCTTGCTATACGGGTCTAAACAAATCTTTGTACACTGAACTTGCATATTCGCACTGCACTTTTATCACATTGTTTGAAGCATTTTTCACGAGATTACATTATCAATTCTGTATATTTCATCACTTGTCCATGTACATAAATATGCCTAAGTTTGATAACTGTCCATCTATAATAAAACTTAGGCTTTTAGATCAGTTTTCCTACTGTGAATGGCTTGAATAAAAAACAGCAAAAAAATTGTAACATAAACAACTTTAACTCCGCCAAAAAAAGAAGCACAACGTAATTGCTTATGTGTTAGAAGTGTTGTTCTTTTGGCCTGCTGCTATAGCTTTATTCGATTCGCTACTCTCTAAACTTTAGCGGTTAAAAATTTACTTCCAGGCAAAGTAAAATTCTTACTGAAATACGTGAAGTCGTCTATATACAAGATATGAGTACAAAAAGTCTCAAAAGCTAAGTTACTCTCATTTCAGTCAATCATAGAAAAAACATCCTCTAAAAGATTAATTCTTAATTATAGATATATGTAAGTAGGGTGGAATATTTGTACTGTTGGCAATACAAATTCCATTTTAGTTGATAAGCTCCTTTAAATAGATCATTTAGCTGGTGAAATACTAAGGTTAAGTTAGGTTAGATGGCACATGAACTGATATATGTAGTCCTTTGTGAAGCCATAGAAAGGCCTGTGTTCGAAATCAAAGTGAATGAATTAGTGAAGGCAGTTGAGAAAGCGTAGTATTTTGTTTTAAATTTGTCTTCCTTGCTAACTCACATATACTTATTTACGAGTATGTATGTGTATTGTGAAAACTCATAATAAATTTAATCGAATTTTATCACTAAAAATCAAACTTTCTTCAAGATTTATTCACAAAACTATTGTTTCTATTCTTTTTCCCCATTTTCTCTTCTACTTGCTCATGCTGGTCTTCTACAAACTCATCCATTGTATAATTCCTTTTCATTCTCATCTTTGTGTCTTTCTATTTCAATTTTCAAATTCAAACAAAATAAAAAATATTTGCAATTGTTTGTTGTGTGCTACTTGCTTCTTCCTCTTCCTCTTTTTATTAACTTTTCTTTCTCTCTTTAACGCCTTCCGCATACTCGTACGCCCAGGCGACGGAAATACACCTCTGGTGCCATCATTAATACAACTTATTGGTTTAGCAATTGGCGTGGCGCGATTTTTACAATTTTAAATGCGCACTTTTAAGTGTCAAATCAAAAATTTTAAAGAAACAAAACAAAATCTGAAGTATACGATTACTTGCGTTGTTCTCAACAATACAAAAAGAAAGTATAAATTGTCGATTCGCAATGATTTTTCGAACTTGTTGAAATTGCTAAATCAACTCAAGCGAAACATGATCCTTTTAAAACTACACTTACGGCTGATGAGGCGCGCCCAAAGCCACTTTAAGTTTACCGTTTGAAATTGTTGCAATTACAAAACTCTAAACTAAAACATTTTTCGCATACAAATAAGTCATCTTTGATTCAGAAACACGTGAGTCTTTTCAAATACTAACAACTATACAACAAATCTTTACTCTTAACTCTTTTTGCTACATAGTTTTATAACATGCTTACACACCAATTTCTGTAACCAGTACTATGGCTATTATTCATATACATACACTCTATGTACATACAAACATGTTGACATAAACTTGTTAGTACTCGCTAGTAAATGGCACGCTGTAGACCACCCCATACAACCCATGCCACCCATACAGCCCTCACTCATCGTACACTCGTGCATCCACACAAACATTGAAGAATCTTTGAAATCATACTCGATCCTCTCACATTTTGCAACGCTTTGTAATTGTGCGTAAGATGACGCCAAAAAAAAGCTTAAACCAAACAAACTTTGAATTGCATAAAGAATTGAGGGCCGTTTTCTCAATATCCATTTAGCAGCCATCCGTCAGTTAAGTTATGGTAAAAAAAAACTTCTTTTCCGAAAGAAGGAGTCTTGTTTGAGTTAACCAGAACTTAACTGACAAATTGAGACCTTGAGAAAATGTCCCTTAGTGTTTTAGAATAGTAATACCATATTGTTTAAATTGCCTACCTAATTGTTGTTTTCTTTATTGAAGTAGTTTTCGAAAACACCCATAAAAAATGCTTTAAATGACCGACAACATACTTGAAATTTATTCAAAAAAACTTTCTTTTAATTTTGTCTCGTTATTTTAAAGGCACCTTTCTATGACCTCAGCACGGTTTCCGCTAATTTTGATTTTAATTATTTGTGGTCCACAAATAGTATGCTTCAACTCATCTTACGCTACTGTTTTTAGAGATTGTAGAATTTGTGTCCACAATTTCAGCAAATGGCTAAAACTTCTCACGATAATAAGACTTTTACGGATCGTTATAGGGTCTACGCTTTAAAAATCAAATAATACTTAAATAAAAATAATACATATTTCCAACGACCATTAGGTGTTTATTTGTACACTATTTCATTAAAAGTTCCCATAAATATATAAGTTGCAGCAAAACAAAACAGGATATTAACTCTTTTATTTTATTAGAATTCCTATGAATACCAAAAAATTAAAAACTTAATTGAGCAATACTTCAGTTACCATCTCATCAATTATAACCCAGACTAACAAAATATTCGAAATAGATTCCCTTTGAGCTAATGCAAGAATGCCAACGATTATTTTAATGTTAATCTTTATATTCAAACTTCAACTTATTTTTTTATATTTATAATTAACTTTAATGAACTAAATATCTACCATTTCGGTGGACCACTTTTTGCCATTTTTCCGCTAGAGACATTATGCCATCAGTGTAAAAGCTTTCTGGTTTCTCGGCGAAAAACTAGGACAAGTAATTTTCACAGGCTTTTCTTGAAGCCAACTTTACTCTATTAAGAGAATTCTTCATTGACCGAAAGAAATGGTAGTCAGATGGTGCAAGGTCATGGCTATATGGTAGATGCATCAAAACTTCCCAGCTAAGCTCTCCCTGTTTTTGCCGAGTCATCAAAGGTGTGTGTGGTCTAGCGTTGTCCTGATGGGAGACGAAGCCCTTTCGGTTGATCAGTTCTGGCCTTTCTTTTCGATTGCTTGCATCTCAACAGTTGTTGACAGTAAAATGTAGAATCAATCGTTCGACGAGGCCGGAGCAGCTCGCAGTGGAAGATTCAGATGAAAAGCTCAGCATAATCTTTCGTGGCGTCAATTTGGCTTTGCGACCATTTGTTGAGCTTCACCACGCTTGGACCATGATCGAAAAACGCATATTATTGTCGTATTTCAACCACTTTTTGTCTCCTGTTACAATTCGCTTCAGAAATGGTTCGATTTTATTTCGTTTCAGCAAAGAATCGCAGATGTTAATTGGTCCATTAAATTATTTCACAGATAACTCATGTGGTACCCAAACATCGAGCTTCTTTTTGTAGCCAGTCTTTTGACTTTTTTAAGTGGTTCAAAACCGTTTGATGATGAATGTTAAGTTCTTTATCGATATCATGGCAGCTTATGCGAAGGTCCTGGCCAATTTTTTTCCAAAATTTCATCGACTTCTTCAAATACATGAACTGATATAGCATCGTTTCCGTAAACTTTACAAATCTCATTGGTGGCTTGCGTAGCATTCTTCCCTTTATTATACAAAAATTTCAAAATATAGCGATTTTTTTCATTATTTTCACTAATTTTTGAACAGCTGTACCTTTTATCAACTTGCCCGAATTTAATTTTAAATGAAGCTTAAAACCTCACCTTTCCAACACTATATAGTATGACAAATGGGATTGGTATTGACAAATACTCAATATATACACTGGGTATAAGCCTCGGCTGTGTCGGTGCCGTCAGTTAATGACCTTCAATGGCAAGTTCACCGAAGCGCATTTTTCAGTTTCGACAATAGAAAATAGACACATATAGCCAAAGCTCACGATTTTGGTGCCTGAGCCATGACTCAATCAAAAGGCCAACGAAAATCACCTTGATTTTTCACCAACTTTCACGTGTTTTTTTTATTTCAGCTTATTTTTGAAGCGCCATTCCAGTTTCGTTGTAATATTAACGTTTCGTCACCGGTAATGAGTGTTATGCCCACAGTTACGTGTTCAAGCATCTCTTCGACCTCTGCGCGGAAAGCAAAAGATTTAAGCCATTATCATAATTTATTGTTTTTTGCACTTTTTCGATGTTGAGGTTTTTAAGAGAGGTAGATGGACGACTCCCATGGGGGAAGTTTTCGTTAACTTCGACTTTCTGCTACTCAAATAGTTGCAATCGTGATAAACCAGATCTCCTGAACATATCTTCAACAAAATTACAATCTAAAATTGTTTAAAGTTTTTTCTATGAAAAATTTGAAAGACAAACTTTGTGAAAAAAATATTTATAAATTTCTGTAAAATTTCATAAGATGTTATTTTTGTTTTTATTTAACAAAGAAAACTTAATAAAAAGTTTAAATTATTAAATTTTAAAAATTTAATAAAAAAAAACTTACTAACAACCGGAACCTGACACCCAAATCTACTGTTTGATACAAAGATAGTGAATCCTTTAGATAATAATTGTCTGTGTTTTTTTCACTTTATTATTCTATGTTTTTGCACACGTTTGTAATCGCCATTTCAAAACACTTTCGACACAAAAAATCGCATGTATTCGGTTATAGTCGTTCTTTCAGTTTCAAGTAAGAGAAGAAGTATGTATGTATGTATTCTCGAGCCACAAATAATTGCACAGCACGCACATAACTCATCGAGAAATTTAATTACTCTTTTGCCGACGTATTCATTACATAATGATTCCATCTATTCGTTAAAGATTTTCGAAAAAGATTCCCACTTGACACTTACCATTTGCCATTTTTATCGATAAAACATTGAAACTCTATCTAAATACAATACTAATCAACAAATTTAATTTTAGAACTTATAAAATCAAAATAAATGCAAGTACATGCACATCTAAGTATGTATGTAATTATCTCTATTTAATTAAACACAAACAACCCTAAATATGAGTTATTAAAAATACCAATATTTATTGAATATAATTAAGAAGTATTTCATAGCAATTTATGGCAGTTCACTAATAAGTTAAAATCTTCTTACTTTGTCTTTTCTGTAAACAAAAATCGCGTGCAACGAAATCTTTGACCAAACCGTTTGGACTTTCGCCGTTGTTTTGGTGTGTTTCTGCATGATATGCGCGCCAAAAAGGTACCACACAAGCGCCCGAGGAGGATCACGGCGTTCTAATTATAATAACACTAATCGTCGTCTCGTTCCTAATCTGTCTCCTATGCACACTCTGTCACTCCAAAAGAAAACGTAGAGCGCATGTGCGCCAACTGGGCCTGCATCGCAATGCGCACTACGATTCACAAACCAGCGCAACTGGTAAGTTCGACTCATGCACGTGCTGCGAATGATATCTTACTTGATGTTGTACTTAATTTCAAAACGGTTAATTTTGTTGTATTTGTATTTTCAGTTTTTAAAAAATTTTAGTCAATCTACACATCTTATTTTCACATATTCTTGGTTATGAATTTTGTCACATTAACAGGTAATGTCCAAAACTTAAAACATCCTTTGAGATTTCGCCCGTCAAGTTATAATGTGTTTTTGAAATAAGGGTTAATAATAATAAGATATAGTAAGTTTGCAACAAAGCTTGTAACACCCAGAAGGAATCTTCCGAGATCATATGACTCGATTTAAGCGTCTGTCTTTCCGCAGTCTGCCGCTTCTGTATATGCTCGAGTTAGTCTCTGAGTTTTTAAGATATCGATCTGAAATTTATATACGACTTTTAGTCCTCTAGATGCAGCCCATTTGCAGAAATTATTTTGGACCACTATATTGGGTAATCGAAAAAGTCTTTTCGCATTTTTAATCAAACTTCAACTTAGTTTTTTATATTTATACTAATTAATAAATAAACAAATATGTACCATTTTGGTCGACCGCTTTTTGCCATTTTTCCGCTAGAGACATTATTCCATCAGTGTAAATCGAAATTTCGAAATTTCCAGAACGAAAGCGAGCGAACCATTGTTGTGCTACATGAAATGATACAGCAAATTTCATTGGTGGCTTGCGTGGCATTCTTCCCTTTTTTATACAAAAATTTAAAAATATAGGGAATTTCTTCATTGTTTTCACTCATTTTTGAACAGCTGTAACTCTTTTTCAACTTCCCCGAATTTAATCTTCTTTTTGGTTAAATGAAGCTTGAAATCTCACCTTTATAACACTATATGGTATAACACAATGTGCAGCAACGACATCTCTTGACAGAATACGAAAAGACTTTTTCGACTTCCAATATTATATAGCTGTCACATAAACGCAATGTTTTGACAGGACCAAACCGATCAAAATCAAGATAAAGATCTTTTTATACTATTTCACGCTAAAATAAATGAACCAGTGAAGAATATGATAGCTTCGATGCAGTCCAAATTAAATTTTTTGCATTTTTCTTTTTAATTTCCGACATACATATATGTGCACTTAAAGCCATTTATTTTTCGACTCTAATTTAAACTTGGCAACTTTCTATCAATTTCTTATATATAAAGCAATTCACCCTCTCTATTCAATAAAATAATAAATAATAATAAATAAATAAAAGCACTAAAAGCTAAGAATTTAGTATGATGTTTCCCCATCAAGTTTGTGTCTTAAGTCTTTTGATTGCGCCAATAAAATAACCCCTTACCTACGGTAGCTTTATCAACAACAAAGAAGTCATCACTTTTCGTACAATGAATACTTATTCTCTTTGCCAGTTAAATATTATTTAATTCATTTTCTGCTAACCCTCTTATATCGCACATTTAATAAACATATATAAATGTTATATCTCTCCGCTCCGCACAATCGCGACAGGTTTGAGTTCCAGCCGACGGCATTTGCAAGGCGGTGCGAGCATATCGGGTAGTCTGCATGGCATCAATAGCGGTTCATTGATGATACCACCAGCGCCCCTGCCACCCACCAGCGTACCACCACCGCCGCACATCTGCATTGCAGGCGTCGACGGCCTCAGCGCGGGCATACTAATAAACGACGACGACGGCCTGGACGATGACGACGAAATCGATCTGGACAATGTGCAGCATGAGATATTCATTAACGACGTACGATTCGACGATGAGGAGAACCACTTGGAGCAAATGCATCATTTGGAAAGCGTTTAACAATTGGCGAAGGTTTTGGGCGGCAGTAGAGGCGTTATCCCATTGTTGCAACAATATGCGGCATTTTATAGGAATTTACAAGCATAGGAACAGATTTAATTTACAATAATAAGCATTAATGAATAATAGCGAAAACATTAGTAATAATAGTTGTACGAGTACATCATTAAGTCAGGTTTTTAATAACAGAATAAATCAATAAAATCTAATTCCCAGCAATTAATATGAAGTTTGAAGCAATTAACAACAAAAAGTTACAAGAAATAATATGAAAGAAAGAAAGTGCAGCAATTGTGTTGAAAACGCCAATGGTTCGGAGAAGTCAATGTTAGTGAGGACTGAAGCAATCTGTCAGAAAGTATGAAAACGAGAGTCACTAAGAGAAGAGACGCAGAGTTTTCCTCTTTAAATATTAAGGGAATATAAGACGCGAAAAACGATTGGGTTTAGACTGGGTTTGACGGTATTTTACTGACTTTTTTTATTTTTGAGAAAAAAAATCGTATAAAAATAATATATACATACATATTTGTGTCCACGCGACATTTGGAAGATCACCTAAAACAACTTGTTGTAAAATAATTTCCATAAATTTAATATTTAATAGTTAACAGTACTGCGAATGGTAGGAAGCGAGATAGCATTTTGAAAAAGCTTTTTATTGTGAAAAGTAGTGAACTTAAGGCGAAATTGAAACGAGAGAAAAATCTAAAATGAAATAAATTGAAAACTAATGGTAAAAAAACAACCAAAACAAAAAGAACAAATCATAAAAAGGCTCATTAGAGATAATTAAAGAATAAGTTATATATAAAACAGCATAAAATAGTAAACGAAAATAAAACGGTAAATCTCATTCAAAGTGAATTCATGGCGAAAAACAAAATATTGTTGATTTTTATATTTGATACGATTTAGAAGCATTATACATTTATTATTCGTAAGACCGCAGCCACATTGACCGGTAAACAACAATAACAGCAACGCATATACTACGTGTTTCAATTCTGTTAACGACAAACACACGCACCCATAATAAGTACGAAAGTTGAGACCAAAAACAGCACACAATTGACTCAAAAAATCACACATTCTATCTCTTTTCACTCATTCTATATCTTTTTCAACACTCATTCCCTCATCAAGCCGCTCGAGACACTTTCACGCAAACACAAAGTACGCGTACGCGAAGAATGAAGCAGCATGCCACATCAATAATAATGATTCTAAAATGTGCTCAATACGTTAGTAAATATACAATAAAAACAATACGTACGAGTCTTATTGCGAGTAAATAAACAAAATAAATAAATAAATAGCATACATATTTAAGTACATACATACATACATACATACATACAAATTTGATAGTAAAATGCCATAAAAACAAACATAAAAAGCGTAACAAACGTCAAACGCTCATACATAATACCTTTTTGATGGCAATATTGCGTATTTATTACGGTAAAAAACTACGAATGTGACCACAAACCGACAACAGACGAGTTGCTGCTCAGCCGTCGTGCTACTACACTGAATAATAATAATAATCAATTAGTGACTATCAAAACTGCATCTTCCAAAATAAGTAATTAAATAACAAAATACTAAGGCACTTAAATATAAAAATATATATTATATAATGAGATCTTTACCTTGGACACTGGCATTAGGTAAAACAAAGATAAACATTTACTAAACGAAAGCATAATAGTGAAAATGCGTATAAAAAGGGATTGTAGCAAATTTGATATTGAGATTGAGTAACGCGATTGTTGGCAGACAAAGAACGGATATGCATATATTGAAAGGTTTAAAGAGCCTTTACTTATATTAAATTATGGGAAAATTTGTATATAATTATTTTTTTTTATTATATATTATTTTTAATTTTATTTTTTTAGATGTGTTAAGAATATAAATAAACGACAAATTTTAAAACAAGTTTTTGTTTTAGCTTACATTTCTTGCTAATGAAGATCGTTAACTCTGCTATGAAGAAGAATGAAGTTCCAAAGCTGGAAATTCGATAATCAGAAAACATTAAAAAATAAATAAAATTTGATTCGCAATATTTTCGCTGAAACATTTTGCTTAATTATAGAAAAAGATGTTTTTATTTTGTTCGAATTGATTTTTAATAGTTTTGTACTCGTTTTCATTCGTGTATACTCGCATATGCAAACTGCAGACACAGCGCGCGGTGGAAAAAAATGTAAAATCGTGTTGAAAGGCAAAAAAATGAAGAAGCAACTAAAAAATATCAGTTTCGCCTAGAATTAAGATTAATGAATGCAACTAAAGTTAAACACTAAATTAAATGTTGGTAGTAAATTTAAAGAAAAAAACTAAATAAACTAGAAGTAAAACCATGATTAAACGAAGCAAAGAGTTGAAAATTAATTAAAAAGAATTAAATGAATTGTAGTTATAATTATTAAAAATGCACGAAGGCAATGTTAAAGAAAAATGCTTAATTAGACACAAATGTATTCATTAAATGAAAACTGAACGATATAATATAAAATGAGATCATTAGAGGTATGGAGAAATAATTTTTAAATAAATTTGAACCAAACTACTTACACACACAAACACAAGTGAAAACACCAAACATGATACACATACATACATATTTAAACGCAAGTTAACCTTTGGAGCACATTCATTTGAAGGAAAATATCTTAAAGTGCTTATAAACATTTTTGCTTTTTACCCTACAATATTTTCAAAAATTGTAAAAGCTTCACAAGCGCCGTCTTATGAATTTTTGATAACAACAAGTTTTTTTTTTAATTTTTTTGTCAAAATCGTCAATCCTGACTTTTTTCCAACAAAAAGTTGGATATTTTCATGAACATAATTACTTCCGCACACATGCACACTTACACACACACATATACATACATTACTGCATGAAACATTGAAAACTAAAAAATGTTATTAAAAAAAGTATTTATTAAAAAAATAGATAAAAGTATTGGTTTCATAGCGCACGTACGTTTTACAACAACAACAACAACAAAATCAATAAATAAGTGATGTTAAAAATGTTTACGAAATTAACGAAGAAAATTAATGCTAAATAGGGTTAAAGTAATGAAATTAAAAACGTCAAAATTTAATTAAGAAAGCAAATCAAATTAATTAAATGTAATAAAATAAGTATTTGCATACATATATTATGTAACACTGCGAATTGCATAAAAAACATATACCCTTGTTGAAAGAAGCTGACAAAATAGCATAAACAAGGCATAATACATACATATGTATTGGCTCAACATTTTTTTTTTTTAATTGCGTTTTGAAAACCAAATTTTTTTATGAAACTGTTAATTTCTCTGCGAAAAAAGGTGAATAACTTTATTTGCAAACATCTGAAAGCCAACACTAACATAACTATGCAGAATATGCAGAAAAGTGGTGAAATATAACAGCAAAAAATGCAAGCTAAATGAAATAGTCGTAGCAATATCTAAACAAGGGTATTTAAAAACAAGCATTAAAACGATCGAGAATCAAAAATATTAACTAAAAGGTTATTAAAATTAAAAATAAAACTGTTTATCATATAAAAATGAGAAAGCGCAGTAAAACACAGCTTCGAAAGTAGCAAAATGAAGTGTCAGAGTAGGGGAGGGACGCACGCTCCCCAAAGTAAACAATTGAATGTTAACATTAAATATAAAAACGATACATCAAATATGGCAACAAGCATGGATGCAAGCATAACATAACACAACACAAGTATATTGTAATGTAAAATTATAAAAGAATAATATGCGTTAGGTTAAAAGTTCACACAATAAAGAGCAGACAGACAAACAGAAATACATATGTTGTTGAAAAAAGAAATCGAGCAAAACATTTTAATGCATTGTAATAAAAAATTGAAACACAGCAAAAATTGTTTGAAATACACACATACATACATATTAAACTCAAACAAAAAACTCAAAAAAAAAAAAAACAAAAAAGAAAACAAAAACAAAAACGTAAACAAATATTGATTAGATTGTGTAAGAGAACGCGTAATTTTTAGTGTGTTTAATTCAAAGCAAATACAAAACAACAAAAAAAAACTCAATAATAAAAACAAAACCACAAAAAAAGAAACACATTCCCAACACCGTTGGCTGGGAACTGAAGCATCAAAGTAAATAACAAAGAAATGAAAGAAACCCTTTTGTGTCTTGTTAATTATTATTGTATTTCTCTGTATGTGTAAAGAGAGCGTACGCGATTATTACGTTACTTCTTACGTTATTTGCATTAATTATACAATTAGTTACTTGTTATGTATACAAACAACGACAACAACAATAATGAAAATACACTAAATGAAGCATGCTTGCTTACACCCTCACACACACACACACACACACACACATACGCAAAATATATAAATACAAAATAACAGTAAAATACTTTAGTTAGACACTGAAAAATGCAGCAAGTACTCGTTATCAATTCCAAAATATAATAAAAGTAGTAATTTGTCAAGTGCAGTGCAAGCTACAGACACCCTGTATATTGTGTTTTACGCAGCTATAATGATAGTCACAAGTAAATTTAACAGTAACAGTATAAGCACATACTTACATGCCCACAAACAAGCATTTGCCTTAGTTATTTAAATTAATTGTACAGATTAATCGATAACTGCATATATCGATGTTGATCGAACCCATATTTTATACGTGAACGTACACGCACGCATTCAAACAACAATAAACAAATGTATACAATGCTATCATTATTATTATGATTATGATTGTTATTATGATTATTATTATTATTATTACTATTATTATATTTATGTAAATGCAATGTTTATCTACGCAAATATTTAATATGTATGTAATAACCAACTGGAGGATGCATTATATTTGGTTAGTTTATGGTATGCATTGTTCAGATATTTTTATAACCCATTGTATTTTGTTAGTAAAAGTATTTACATACATATGTATATGCATAACCATTCGTTTCAACAGCCAATGGCTCAATGTTGTCAACTAAGCATTCATGTTATGTATTAGCAGCTATGTCAATCTAATTTAAGTCTTATTGTAATCGGTTGAAATAAAATTTTATTGAAATACAAATACGCTGCTATGTTGGTGTATATTCATTATACATGTACTAATTTTATTGGAAGGGTCTATTTGTAAGTAAGCTGAAGCGCTGCGCATATGAGAAGCAATTAATTTTTAGTATCCTCCTTAGTCGGGAAATATTTTAGCCGGCTTTGCTCCAGTTAAGGATTAAATCCACTTGACAATTTCACAAATTCGATTTTTTTGCATACTTTTAGATATCGAATGTACATACATACATACAGATATATTTCTAAACATTCTCCGAAAATTTCAAGTCATACCGGAAATGACTTGCATTTCGCATGCAAGAATATAAATAGCAATCGGCTCCGACAACTTGAAACGTCTTGTTTGATATACATATTTGACAGTTAATAATCCAAAGCATATGATTTTTGATAAAATATTTTTAACGCCACTCTGAAGTGCTAATTTTTTCACAAACAATTACATTTTTTTGGGAAGCCGTTATATTAACACAAATCAAAATTTTGACTAGCCCTTCGATCATTTTCATCGATACCATTAATATATATTTTTTTGGTTTTTGGTTTTAAGATAATTTGATCAGTGGACTACGGGATCAAGGACTTGCAACTGGATATAAGTAGACGCAAGTGTCTCTATAGTTAAGAACATATATTTCTCATCAGATATATATGTATCATGACTTTTTTAATACTGTTTATAAAAACATCACAATTCGCTTTAAGATTTCAAAGTAACCTTCAATTACTTCTATAATGTTGCTGTGGGACTTTCACTAATTTTACATATTGGTTTTGTGGTACCATTTTCATACCGAAAGTAAAGGAAATTTGGATAATGCCAACTGCTTAATACATATCCCCCTAAAAATGTTACAAAGGTATGATTTTTCAGAGGGTAAAAAGCCAATGCAACCGAACTTCAATTTAGCTTGGAAGAAATTTAAGATGCATGTTTACAAGTATGAGCTTTTATTACTATCTAGCAGTCATACAATTTTAGTATTTAATTAGATAATAAAGTATGGAGTGTATATAAGTATGGATATGAACGGTGTTTGTATCGTAATGCCATTTTAGGAAAGCGACTGTTTAATAGAAATGGTTGAATAATTTAGCAGCTTTGAGCAAAATCTCTCCTTAATCACTTTACTTCATCGGCAGCCGAACGAAACTTGCCCAGCATCTTGTCAATGGCCGTCATATCGCCCTTGACCAGCGCTTTATTCTAAAATCTGCAATATTAAAACCAACAGAAACACAATTTCTCAAGAATTATTCTTACATCGGACACGAGTTTGTCGAATGTTGTCTCCTTTGTGCCCACTAAATAAAAGTCATCATCGGATATAGTGATTTCCGCATCCGCCGTGTCTGTTGTGCCATCGTAGATGTTTAAGTCTTTAAAATCAAAGACTATAACAACATCAATTAATACCTGCCACAATTGCGGTCAGCGCACAAATAATTGTGTGTCTACACTCACCCACACTTTTAATTAGCTTGCCATCGGCGTCAGTGAAATTGAACTGGAATACACTTAAAACGGTGCGACGATCAGGATTAGAATCCTTCAATTTATTTCTTATCTTCTCGATAATGCACTCGCTCTTCATCGTTTCAGCAATTTAAGTCCAACGTCTACGCCGCAATATTCACAAGTCACAACTGAGGCAGATTTAGCTCAATTTTAGATCAACGATTAGAAGCTTTTGCTGATGAAGCATGTATGTGGGTTTGTATAAACTTATCTTCAACGCTATACATATTTACGTGTTTCAATTGATACGGTAAATGGCCGACGTAAAGAGGAATTTGCATAAGGCTTAATTGAAATCAATTTACCTAATCATAGCGTGACCAATTATTATTGCTTTGTTGATGTGATCGACCAGGTTACAGTAATTCTAACCCAATACTCATAATTTTATTTGATTACTGGTTTATTCATTTCATAGCAATTATATGAATATCTTAGAATTACAACTACATCTATGCTTATGGCTTCCATAATTTAAGTAGACCGTCTTCACTGTAAGTGGCTAACAAATTTTGGTGTGGGTGATGAGCAAGACCAATGACGTCTTTTTCGTGAACCTGTTCAATATTTATCAATTAGTCATATTTACGTTTGGTGGGGAGCAATCAAAATAAATACTCACGTTCAATGTACGTTCCAACTTGCCAGATGTAACCGAGAAACAGTAGAGCACCTGATCTTCGCCAGCACAATAAATAAATTCGCCACGCGGTGAAATAGTGGCTGAAATGAAGGCACCTCCTTCGCGTTTGCCCGATGAAAAGGAACGAACAATTTGTCCCTGCATGTTCATAATAACCACAGTGTTTGATCGATTACAAACGATGAAATGTTCCGGATTCTTAGGTAATATTAGTACGGTGTTTACAGCCAGCTCGTTTCCTAACGGTTTATAGGTAGACACACATTCGGTGGTTTTTAATGACCAAATCTTCACTGTACCATCCGAAGAAGCACTGAGTATGTTATGTCCATCTGGCGTAAAAGTTGCCTCATTTACAAATGACGTGTGACCTGCGCATAATATTGTATAAGTTAAGTAAAGTAAATCACTCCAAAATAATAATATTGTATAAGTTCAGTAAAGTAAATCACTCCAAAATAACTCCTTCCACACCTTTGAACTCTTTCAGCATTTTGCCAGATTTTAAGCCGTGCAAACGAATACTGTAATCAAAGGAAGCACTCAACACTTGACTGTTGTCACGCGAAAATTGTAAACAAGTAATGCCTTTCGTGTGTGCCTTTTCGAATTTTCGCAAACATTGTCCAGTTATAATACGCCACACCTTGATTTGTCCATCTTGCGCACCAGAAGCAACCATTTCAGAGTCCCTTGAAAATGATAACGCCAATACCGCTTGTTCCATCATCATAAACTGATCTTGTGCTTGGTATTTGAGATCTTTACGTATTTTACCAGTCGTGAAATTCCAAACCTCTAAGAAGCCATCAACGCTTCCAGTGATTAGATATTGTCCATCAGGTGAAAACTGCGCACACTCAACGTGTGACTTTTGGCCAAATTTAATTTGGCGAAACATTTGTGTAGGAAACATTTCCTCTTCCTGGTCTTTCATTGCAGCTTTACCGCGGAATAAATCGATTGTTGTTCCCGGTGGAAGTAGTCCTTGGTGTTGTTGCCATTTTAAGGCCTGACCTAGCAGAGCTAATAAACGGGATGATGGTACTACATGCACTTCCCCGCTGAGCTCCTGCGCTATTACGGCTCGCCTTTTTTCTTTACTGCTTCCTTCCGGATAAGCTTCTCTCGGATCGAAATATGCTCGCTGCAACATATTTTCTGCATATTAAGTTAAAAATATATGGTTAAAAATATATATAAAGACATATTACTACCGCTTCATAAGTACCTAAGTGTATATATCTCTCTGGTTCATGTTGTTTCAGCATAATCATAGGGTCTGTCTGTCGAAGCAACGAGCGCGCTGCACCTAATTCTCGCAGCTCTATTAATTCAAGAACAATTTGTTCATAAAGATTCAGAAGTTTCTTGTCAGGTAATTTTAGTGACTGTGTCACTTTCAGCACGGTGTCCCAGTGACCATTTACGATATCTTGCACAAAGCCATCTACACTGTCCACCGTATTCAATGAAACACTAGTCTCTTCTTGAAGGGTTTGTAGGGTTTTATACAAATTGGATTCCTTCAAATACTGTTGTATTAGACGAATAACACTGAAATAAATATTTTTACAACATATATATACAAATTTTACGCTACAAAGCGGGGCAACGAGTTGCCATCAACCACACTTACTCAGCCGATTCAATTTCAATAGACATGATCTTTGTTTAGTATTATTTTATCCTCCTGAGTTTGCTGAAAACTGTGTATTTTAATATATTATTTCTTTTATTTAATGTACTTAAATCTTTAAAGTAAATAGATGCAGTGCATGCCACAGCAAAATGTCAACATAATTCGACCAGATCTTAAGGATGCCAGAAGTCCCAAAAAACTATAATAAATCTAGAATCGCGTTGCCAACTATTGTAATTACGCAAAGAACGTAAAAATATTTGTGGCTAACTCAACAAGATGAACGGGTTTCACCACTGCTGCTCGGAAAGAGAAATTTTAACAGTGGCGCTTGAACAGAGAATGTTCTCTGGCTGAGCATTGAATAAAAATTATATTCAGAAATATATATTGCTCTTACAGGCGTATGTTAGCTCTTTTGCCTATATTTTTATACGTTTTTATGCAAACACATGCATTCAAATGAAAAGGTTTTGTGCATATTTATGAATACAATTGCAATTGTATACATTTTAATTCATTTTTATTTTTTTTTCAAAGCAATATTTGTAGTTAATGGGAAAATAATATTATATACGTTCTTTGATACTATCTATTAAATATATAGTAAAATGCTTGTCATTACGTCTAAATACTAATTAACAGTCTAAATCTTATGAAATTTACTTATAGTTCTGAAGTATGGAAAAATAATAACACACTACTGCTTAAAGGGAATGTGGAAGGTCTGCTTTTCTATAAGTCTTCATATATTACTCTTCTTCATGTAATAATAAGCTAAAGTGGTTAGCTGTTTTAACCAAGATAATTAATAAAAATATTTCTCTTAAATATTTCCTATATCTGTTTATACGAACAATTCTTCATTTCACATCGCAAACTTTCGTTACGAACCCGGTGACAAAAGTATGAAATCACAGAAAAAGTTTATATGTGTTGTATAATTCGTTGAAGACTCTAATTAGTTGACAAAACACCAATTTTCATCATCATTCAAATTTAATATTTTGCTGCACGACCTTTCCTTCAATTATGGAAAAATTAAAAATAAAATTCTTGGATACACATAGTAGTCAGTGGAGAGAGGTTGCACTACTTCAAGGAAAATAATATTTTTATTTAGTAGCGAATTTTTATAACTACAAATTATAAGTCCATTGAGGTGTAACATGTTACAAACACTAAAAGTACAGAAATCATTCAAAAAGAGACAGTTATACTTCACCTCCATTCACTACTGGGAAAATATGCATTCAGTTTTATATGTAAGTACTACGTGCCTCAATTTGGCGCTTTATTAATACTATCTAGTATTTGGAGAATTTAAATTGCAGATGTTTGTGGCGCATGTGAATTAAATATTTCGAAATCGCCAGATTTTAGTAAAATATATTCTGTGCTGGGAATATGATGTCCAGTCTGTGATTTGCTCTGTAACAGTAAAGTGGTCATAGAAAAGCTGAAATAATTCAAATAAATATATCCAGACATACATACATATGTATGTAAAAAGCAACAAAGCGAAAATGTCAATGAAACAGTGTGCTGCCGTGTTATCAGCGTTTTATATTTTATATTTATTACGTGCAACAATAGCGTTTCAAGTCCAAGTGAGTATGTAGCCGATGATAAAAGAGCTCAGGCGAGATGGATACATACATATGTACATATGTAGTTATGTAAATATTTAATCAATTACGAAAGTATGTAGGTGGTGTTTTAGAAAGCATTTAAAAATGCGTGCGATAAGAAAATGTATTAGGTGTGACAAAATGTTATAGTGGTATCCTTAAATACTTAATCTATAAATAGAAATGAAGAAAAATATATTTTTTATCTTACCTATGCTAATACATGTATGTGTCACTTGCAGTCCTCGTCACAGCCAACGGCAGATCAACGCTTAAAGGTTGGTGTTTACTATGAGACGCTTTGTCCCGATAGCAGAGCATTCATACGAAATTCACTTTACGACGCGATGATTATCAACGACTGGATAAAATACACGGAGCTTCAACTAGTACCATATGGGAAAGTTACGGTATGACGGTTATGCACTTGCGAGTAAATGTACGTACACGCATGTGTTCGTATGTGTGTACATTAGTTGATGCATTTATCATTTGCTTTCAGTGCATTTTCAAGTAAAAGCTATTTGTTTGTGAAACTATGCAGACTGCATCTGTTTTAAGCTACAATTTACGATTTTTTCAATTGTTGTAGGCATGGACAGACCCAACTACGAATATAACAACACTATATTGCCAACATGGACGCAGCGAATGTGAATTAAATGCACTACACGCCTGCATTGTGGAGCACAATGATGTGAATGACCAGATGAAATTGATAAGATGTCTATTGACGGGTCATGCAACAAGTCTGGATGAGGCAAGTATCTGCATGAGCCAAAATAGGAGTTTATATTCAGTTATCGAGTAGGAATACTATTTTGGCAATGTTGGAAAAACTAGTAGATAATGATTATATGTACATACGTATCTCATGAATCTGAATATTTTGAGATACTTTTTATAAATTCACCACGGTTATTGTTAAAGTACCGTTAAGACCATTTCAGTTCTTCTAGCTTTCATATACTAAATACATACTATTTTAATCTAATTTATTAAATATTTTATCTATGACAGTGTGCTAAAAATTTGGTTATTGATGTGAGCGCGGTGAAGCAATGTAAATCTACGCGTAGCACTCCAGATATATTAAAAAAATATGGGGAAATGACGGACGCGCTGGACATATCTTTCGTGCCATCAGTAACATTCGATGATGTAAAATCTTAAAAATAGTACTTAAATACATATTTAATAATTAATATAATGTTCACTTTTATTTACAGAAATTTGACCGTTGGCGCCAACGTTACTTCATATACAACTTCCCGGTAATATTTTGCCGCGAGTACAACAACAAATTTAATATTACCTTACCGCAGTGTTAATAAAAAGGAATTTTATATTCGAATATGGATGAAATATAATATAATAAAGAAATCCTAAATCGAATTGTATACAAGATATCTTACTAGAGTTAGAAAGTGCATACATTTTGTATATAGATGATTGCGTTATCTTTACGGGAGATATTAAGATAAATCCTTCAGCGACAAATCGCTTGCTAAAATCATTCCTATAGAACTGTTGTTTTTAAAATTTTTTCATTTGTTAAGCATAGTAATGAAGTTCTCATAATTATTGACTGAATGTTAAATATACTTCAAGTGACGAACAATATATATTAAAAAAAATAAATATTTATGTTATTATGATAGGACAAAACTTTTTTGATACGCACTTCCCTAGCGTTCATATCTATAATCATTACAGTCTGGCCACCCTTAGAAGCTTATAAAATTTCCTTTATACGCTGGTGATATGGTAGCACTGTTTGGTAGGTTTTCTGCTCGGCGTATTGACGTATTGACGTATTCCTTTCCTTTTATTTCGTTTGTCATTAGCTGAACGGTGTAGTAAGAAAAGTGCTTAAATTACTAGAAAAAGTTCATTTATTTCGTGAAATTAAGTGAAAATAACAACAATGGGTGAGACTATAAATACTAGTCAACAGTTTCCGCACTTCGAAAAGCCAACAGTGCAATTTAATGAAAATGGCTGGGGTCCATGTGAATTGCCGGAGACTTTTCGCGATATGCCATACCAACCGTTCAGCAAAAGCGATCGCCTAGGGAAGATTTGTGATTGGACCAGCAGCTCTAATAACGACAAGAAATATCAAAGTAAGTTTTATATTAATATGTTGTATAAATTGTGGAACAGGTATTGGTTCTTTAAATTGTGAGGTTATGTGGTTGTCTGGCTGCTGAATCGTGGCAGCCATATTCACCTTTGCAAGCATAAAATTTCCCTTGAAAGAGAAATGTCAAATTTGCAGGTATTTTGATTGCAATTCTGTAAAATAGCAAAAACAAAAAAAAAATGTGTTTGTTTACATTTAATTTATAACGAAATAAACGGAGACGAGCAATAATTTCGTTTGTACAATATTTCGTGATTTTGTTAGGTAGACTAAAATAAATTGAAAATAGTATTTTATTCAAATGGTTTTACTTATACAGTTGTATTGCGCTACGATATGAATACATACTTGCGGTATCATCAAATGTTCGTTAACATTTTTGTAAAAGTTTAAAAATTCCGTATTTTTAATGAGCTCATATTACCTTATGACAACTCGCAACCAATGCAAAAAAATGTTTATACTAAATTTTTTTTCGATTAACTCTTACAGATAAGTATGCCTCGTCCTTCGGTACTGGCAATCAATATGCTTATTATCATGAGGAAGATGAGACTACTTTCCATCTCGTCGATACGGCTCGCGTACAGAAGCCACCTCATCAACGTGGACGCTTCCGTTCGAACATGCGCAACAACAGGTATGTTTCCACATTTTTTTAATAATAAAGTATGTTTGTAAAGAATGGTCACTCGCTACAGGTCCGCCCGTGGTCGCAATCAACGTGGTGGATTGAATTCTGGTATGACTACTTTGGGTGGCAAAAATGTCAAAGCCCGCGATCCTCGCCGTGGTATGGGTAAAAAGTTCGGATCGCGTGGTGTGCCACCTAAGATTCGTGAATCATCTGTTGCTGTCCGTTCAGACTGGACCTCAATTGAAGAAATGGACTTCCCACGTCTGACGAAACTTTCGCTGCCAAACATCAAAGAGGGTGAGGACATAATAACTTGCGGTACTCTTGAATACTATGACAAAACTTATGACCGCATCAATGTGAAGAATGAGAAGGCGCTGCAGAAAATTGATCGCATTGTTCATACTGTCACAACTACCGATGATCCCGTTATTCGCCGTCTTTCCAAAACTGTGGGCAACGTTTTTGCTACCGATGCTATTTTGGCCACCATTATGTGTTCCACACGATCGAACTACTCTTGGGATATTGTTATTGAGAAGTTTGGTGAGTTTAATTGTCAGCTTTTCTAATTTATTTAGGGTACTGATTTTTTGGCATGTTCTCAAAAATTTTAGGTGATAAAATCTTCATGGATAAGCGTGACAACACTGAGTTTGATTTGTTGACCGTCAATGAAACGTCTGTTGAACCACCAACTGACGACGATAGCTCTCCAAATTCACCACGAAACTTGGCAATCGAAGCAACATTCATTAACCATAACTTCAGTCAACAAGTGTTGAAAACCGGCGACAAGGAACCTAAGTATAAGTTCCAAGAAGCCAATCCGTTCATAACTGAGGATGAAGATGTTGAAGTTGCCAGTGTTGGCTACCGTTATAAGAAGTGGAACTTGGGCAGTGACATTGTAAGTATAGCAAATATATAATATTACGCTTAAATTGCGGAATTCATTATTTACTTAAATCACTTTAGGTTTTAGTTGCTCGTTGTGAGCACGATGGTGTATTGCAATCACCAAATGGAGAACCTCAATTCTTATCGATCAAAGCATTAAACGAATGGGACTCAAAATTGGCGAATGGAGTTGAATGGCGTCAGAAATTGGATACCCAACGCGGCGCTGTATTGGCAAACGAATTGCGTAATAATGCGTGCAAACTAGCCAAATGGACTGTACAAGCTGTGCTTGCCGGTTCCGATCAATTGAAGCTAGGTTATGTTTCCCGTAGTAATCCACGTGATCCCTCACGACATGTCATACTGGGAACTCAACAATTTAAACCACATGAATTTGCCACACAAATTAATTTGAGCATGGATAATGCCTGGGGTGTTCTACGCTGCATTATCGATATTGTAATGAAACAGAAGGATGGCAAATATCTGATTATGAAGGATCCCAACAAGCCCATGATCCGTTTGTACGATATTCCAGACAACACCTTCGATAGCGAAGATTCCGATGATGGCGAGGGAGATGATGGTGAAGCTTTTCAACCAGTTTACACATACGGCAACAACAAGAGAATTTAAATTTAAAACAGCGAAAGTAAATTAATTTTATGTGTATGAAATTGGAATCTGCAATTCGATTGTTTATTTTTTGATAAGAGAAAAGCCAGCACCTAGATTGCAAAACCAAAATTTTTTTATATAAAAAAAATATTTACATTGAATTGTTAATCATAGTTATTTGTAGTGACTAAAGACAGACAACTCGTACATATTTGTATAATCGATAACTCAAGCAGCCCAGATTCAAAATACATTAAAAGTATCTTAAACAACTATAATGATTATTCCACAATATAATAAAAATAACGGCCTATCCTTGGTACTATTAAATATTTGGAATAAAACCAATGAACAACACAAAAGGTGGGCATCTAAAAAAAAAAAAAACAATGGAGTTTTATTCTTAATTTCAAGTACAAAATAAGCATAGCATCATAGTCGCATTCGAATTCAAAGCAATAACGAAGAAGTGGAGAGTTACTCATACTGGGTATTTGCGAAATACCATATATATGCATAGCTAAAAATCCAATCAGTGGGAAAATACTTTTCGCCTTAGCTGCCATATTTTTTTCAATTTTTCAAGTACATATTTATTTCTGAAGTAATGGAAATGATGACTGATTAATGCATGGCTCAGCAGTCAAAATAAAAAAACGCGCGAGTGTAGCACCCGGCGTTTGAAATACACATATTAACATCAGCATTAATATATGTACATAAATAAGTCAACATGTATTGGGTCTAAAAGCTCGTCGACTAGAGACTAGAAACCTTCTTATTCCTTTCATGTGTTAAACTGGGTGCTGCGGGTGAATTCTCTCTACTCAAACGACACAATCAAATGGAAATAATTTTTGCTATAATTTCTGAACACCTTCCGTATCGATTAACAATGCAATTAGAAGAGCTCAACGCCGTGAGTAAGGTTTATAACATGCATTACATAACTCGGAGAACACTGCTCTCATAGTCGGCTTCTTATCGTCAGCAAGACCGCATGCGGTGCATACAACGAGAGAACCAACGAAACGAAAGAGAGTCGCTGTTGTGTTATTTCTTGTTTTCCGAGCTCAGCTGCGTTCAAGTCAGTGGTAGAGTTTAGTAATGCCTGTGATAGGTACTGGACGTAGACGTGTTTAAGTTCTCAACTGGTGGCAGTTAAAGAACTCGTTTATATATTTAAATTGATTGCAGCTGTTATTACTGTTTAAATATTTAGCAAAATGTTGCATTTGACCAACGCATTTGTGATTACATTGCTTGCGATTTTTTACACTGTACCCAACATTTGTAAGTCCATCACAAAATTGGCGCTGTTGGCGGCTTATACTTTCGTTATTGACCATTCGATTTTGTATTTCAACAGCCGCGATTACTTATGGTCGCTGCGTCTCACCTTTCAATGGCAACGGAACCTGTGTGCAGTTAATCGAGTGTCAATTTATTGTGGACATCATTTCTGGGTCTTTGAATGCCGAAAATGAGGAAAAACTTCGGAAAAGTCAATGTGGCTACGACAACACTTTCAAAGATAATTCGCACAGAATTGTGGTGAGTAACCTTGGAATTGAGCTAGCATTCTGTAATGCGTGTACTAACAGTGCGCTGAGTTTTGTTTTCTAAAAAACCAAGAGCAACCCTTAGGTTTCGACTCGATAAGCTGGACCCTTCTTTTCCTGGTTCTACCGTTAGATGTCTTTCGCGACAGTTTTTCTCCCAAACAGGGATGCAGATAACCGCTACACGAAGAACAACAACAACCTGATTCGATACCATTTCCTGTTTTGTTCCGGTAACCCCAGACAGACAATGTCAAATATCTGATCGTAATTCCATCTTTAAAATCGATCCACCTATCCAAGCATTCTTTCCGCCATTTGTCCGATACCATTAAGCGGTAAACTTCGAATGAGAAAACCTTGTGGAAGCCGGAACCGAGTCCCGAAATTTCTAACCTTTGAGAAATGATAAGTAGGAGCTTAACCGCCTACAATATCGCCTTCTTATTGGTAAACGGGTTTCTTTTTTCTTTTGAAAACTCCAACGCTTCGTGTATAGGGGGTTATGATTGAGTTCTCTTTCATTTGAGGAGCGCTACTGAAGATTTTTTTGCGAAGAGCCCGTTTATGGGATACAACGGTATATACAAGATAAAAAAATTACGTGTCTCTGCACACCGCAACGGCTAAAATTACTGTTGCAATAGCCTTACGAGTTTAATCTTTCTTCCAATGAAATAATTTCAAATATATTAGACGCCCTGAACTTTATCTTTGACGCAGGTTTGTTGTCCAGATAAACACTTGAAAGAGCCAACTCCACATGTAAGAACCGATAGTCAAGAGAGCCCTGGAAATGTTTTACCCTTTGCTGGTGAATGCGGCAGTTCGATTACAGACTTTATATATGGCGGTAATAAGACACGTATTTTAGACTATCCATGGATGGCCTTACTTCAATATAGAACACGTATGTGGTATTAAATACTCGCACTAACCGACTTCATATTACTTAATCAAACCTATGTTGTCCTCAAATACAGGTAATAATGAACTTGACTTTCTTTGCGGTGGCAGTTTAATCAATTCCCGTTATGTGCTCACGGCCGCGCATTGCATAAGTCGAAGCAATTCGAACAATGAACCAGTCTTGCATAGTGTTCGATTGGGTGAATGGGACATCAGGACCAATCCTGACTGTGAGGTGGACATAAGCGGCAAGAAGTCTTGCGCACCGCCATTCATCGAATTGGGCGTAGAAAAGGCAATAGCACATCCCAACTACATAAGCAGCTCAAATGAGCAGTACTACGACATAGCTTTACTGCGTCTGGAGCAAAGTGTGACATATACCGATTTCATACGTCCGATCTGTTTGCCGGCGTCTACCGAGTTGTGTAACAGCATGTTCGTGAACAGCACAATGGAAGTGGCTGGCTGGGGAGCCACAAATAAACCCAAAGCCGCCTCATCGCCAGTGAAACTGGCTATTAGTGTGGGGATCTGGGAGACGGATAAGTGTCAAATCATTTATAGGTCGTCCAATCGCTTAATCAATGGCACGCACCAATTGTGCGCTGGTGGCGTAAGTGGAATCGATTCGTGTAGGGGCGATTCTGGTGGACCATTGATGATGCCTGAGTTAATAAATAATCGCTTTATTTACTTTGTGGCAGGCGTTATTTCCTTTGGTCCAAAACCATGTGGTTATAACGGCTGGCCTGGTGTTTATGCGCGCGTAGGCAACTACGTGGAATGGATAAAGGGTGCCATCGAGCCCTAACAGCAGAACAGATTGTATATTTTTAATTATTAAAAAAATATCATATTATGTAGACATTTCATTGTTATTTCTTGAAGTTTAAAATAAAATATGTAAATAATTTGGAGTTTATGAAGACTTTTATTTCGTATACCAGCAAGAAGGCCTCGTGGAATACATAATGAATGTATACCTCCACTCAATATGTAGTACAAGTGATGATGATTTACTTTTTACTCTTTGTACTGTGATCTGAAGCAAAGGAACTAGAGTAACTAACTAGTTAGATTTGGGATCAAAAGGCCGACCAAGATATCGAACTTCATGTCTACAAGAAAAGTCAGAAATCAGTTTCTGTTATGTGCTTTTACCGCATTTCAGTACAAAAATTTACTTGGAAAGTGAGAACATTGATGAAGTCAGTTCTCGATTATTTCTTCCACTAAATCAAGTCCTATCTCATGAATATCAATATTCAATATTGACATCTAAAGCTTAAGAGAGTCTGGTTTATTGCTAAAGACCAATTATTTCAAATAACCCCACAAGAAGTAGTCTAATGTTGTTAAACCACAACTTCTTGGAGGCCATTCAATGTCACAATTTCTTGAAATAATCGAATCTTCAAACTTTTCCCGCAATAATTCGGTTGTTGCACTTGTTGTGTGGCACGTAGCACCGTCTTGTTGGAACCAGACGTTGTCAAGTTCCACTTCTTCCAATTGCGGCCATAAAAAGTTGGTTATCATCGATCTATAACGCGAACAAGCGACAGCAACTGTGTCACCAACTTCATTTCGAAAGAAGAACGGACCGATGATTCCACCAGGCCAAAAACCACAACAAACTGTCAATTAGGTGAATTTGTTGGTTGTTTATGAATAATTTGTGGATTTTCTTCGCACCAGAATGGACGGGTTTATTTATTTATCGCATCACTCACATGAAAGAGAGACTCATCAGAGAAGATGATTATTTTTTTAATCATAATCGTATTCAAGTTGTTCCAAGCAAATTAGGAAAATTCACGACGTTTGCATTGGTCCAATGGCGACAGTTCTTTAGTGACCCCAAATCCTTTTTGCCAAGTTGTGTTTTAAGACAGCTACAATTCTTGAGAACATCTAGGAATCGACAAATTAAGGTCTTCAGCAACATTTGCATGAACGGCAGCAATATTTTCATTACTACGAGCGGTTCTATGTCTCATTGGCACTTGATCACTATGTACAGAAAATGTATAGGGTTTCCCAGAAATGTAACAAGGACTGATTTTCTTCCGCCGCGGCTGTACTTGGGAGCGTGCGCGCACTGACTAGATTCGGTAGAGGGCGTTCCTAGCTAACGAACGAGCGGCTTGTCGTTGTCTCCGACCACCTGGAGAGTTAGGACAAACATTTTCGCGCCATGTGTTTCTGTGAGTGATGCAAGCCGAAAATTTAGCGTTCGTTAGAGCAAAGATACGTGATTAAATTCTGTGTGAAACTCGGTAAATCTGCGACAGAGACGTGATGTGTTTCGGTGGCACTAGGCCTTTTTGGAGGGCCGGGAAGAGGTCGCTATTGAATGAGCAAATCCAAAGTGAAAACGATGCTCATTGTCTTTTTTGACATCAAAGGCATCGTCCACCATGAATTTGTTTCTCCTGGACATCGCCAAGTTTTACGTGGCAATAACACCGCGACACTGCCTTTCATGTGAACAGGTACCTAACCTAGGCCGGCATCTCAACGCTTCGGCAACCGCTCTAAAACCCAGATGTTATTTCCTTGCCTGAAAAAGCCGATGAAAGGGGAATGCCTTCCGGAGATGCCTCCCGTGACGCCTTTAATGCTTGGAAATCGCGCTGGCGACTTAGTCCTATTACTTTCCGGACAAACCCTGTACACTCGAAATTTTTAACAGTACAACATGTAGCGAGCACAACATATACAACTTTATATATAATGGGTTGTCAAAAAAGTCTTGTGGTATTTTTATTGAATTTTTTTATTTTTTTTATTGAAATTTAAATGAATTTTTGATGACTCATTCCATGCTACGGCTGCTACTATGCCGGTCTCTTTCGACCAATTCAGCAATTTTCGACGACAGGCCTTCCGGAGCGTGGCGCATCTTCGACCACCTCTACACCAGAACGAAAACGTTGAAACCATCGTTGTGCGGTGGAAATGGAAACTGTATCGGGTCCAACTGCACAAATTTTATTGGCGGCTTGAGATGCATTTTTGCCTTTATCGTAGTAGTACATGTTTGCGACGCTATAAGTCACGAACGACTTAAAAGAAACCACAATCAATCAATGTTAGCGCGTGAAATGAGCTTTCCAAAAAGGTATAGCATGACCCGATGCGACGAATAAAACTAGAACTACGCGCTTTCAGCGTCAACTAGCGAAAATACCGCAAGATTTTTTTGACAACCATTATTTTCTACAGCCAGAAGACTTATCAAGGGGTGGTATGGTGATGATACCTTATACCTGTTTATTTAACCCCGCTTAATTCAATAACTAAAATTTTAGTTAGAATTTCAATTGATTTCAGAAACTATAAAGAATTTCCGAGAAATACTCAAACTCAATTTATTTATAGTAATACAAATTAATCATTATTGTATATATGTATATGTACATATATGTGTGACTCCTAGGCGCGTATGCACATGTGTATGAACATATGTACATATATCGATAGTAAAATAAAACTCGTTATCAAAATGATTGTGCAAGCAAACCGTTATTTCTGCTTAAATCTTTATGCATAAGGACTCGTACAGCCGAAAACTTCCTCTTTAATATGGGTTCAAAGGGAAACAAACACATAAGTAACCTCCAAAATTAATTTAAAATTATCACTAAACCTCAACACGTATACAATATACTAAATATAGCACATACATATATAGGAGTATATAGCCGAGGCGCCGGCTGAGCATATCCGATATAAGCTGAATATTGCTATAAAACTCCTTTAAGGAGAAGCAAAGGGCCTTAATATGTTAAAAGCATCTGATTAAGCTCCCTAGCTTATCGCTTACTTATATATATATATATATATAGCTATATAGAACGTATGTATAGGTTAGTTGCATATATACATACGTTTATTTATAGAGATTATGTGCAAAAATACTGAGCGTAAGCTTTTGAAGCTGCCAGTAATTATTTTTGTTTAGTTCGAGGTTGAGCTGCGTTGCTGCTGGTTAGGAGACGGCGGCAGTGCTTTAGGCTGATTCGGGCGTGTCGATAATTAGCCTCTGAATACTTGATTAGTATCAGCCTAAGTGTCTTAAAAATTAACGAATGTTATTAAGTTGACGCATTGACACATCGACCTGCGGATTTGATTTTCCCGAAAGCGATATTTTTATTTTTTTTTTATATACAAAAATAGAATTAATAAATCATATGTGATTTCTCGGTAACAATGATGCTTAGGGCAATTGAACTATTGTTGTGTCTCTTCGTCGCTGTCTACATACTGGCCGTAAACACTGGTACGTATAGGTATCCAGTCAAACCACATTGCCAATGGAGATTCCCGCTCTGTATGTGGTTGTGTGTTCGTGTTTTTCTACATTTTTCGTGATTACAGAATCTGAAGTGCTTATCAATAATAAAACTGTGTTCACATTTAATTATTCAAACGCATTAAATATTCACCCAGATGTGAATTGTAAATAAATGTGAATATACTAACCGATTCCAACTATTTTCTTCGCCCAACGATACTTTTCTAAACAAGAATCCAGATTATTTAAGAAACCAAATAATTAACTTTCGGATGTTTTTTTCGATTGGTGTGTTTTTCTCAAAATGTTGACAGTATTGAAACATCTTTAGGGAATTAAAGTTATTACTTGATTTTAAATGTCGCTGTGTTGAAAAGAATTTCTATGGAATATAAAAATATTGTGAGTATCATCGCATACCCGGAATCTAAGCAAACCTCAAAAAACCTCGAGAAGATCACACAAAAATATGGAGTAATAAGCAAAGATTATTACTGCAGTTATACCATATATGTATGTATGTACAGAAGTATAAATATCGAAGAATATCGAATGAAGGGTATTGGTAAAACATTATATTTAGCAGAAAATATTTTTACACTTTTTTATATGGCACTCGCACTTAAAAAATATTCTGAAACATTTTTGCATTGAACACCAAGCAGTTGTAACTGAAAACCCCTTTATTACAATGGGGTTTCTATTTTTGCCCACAATGAATGTTTCTCATTGCATGAACAAGTTGGCTGGGTATTTACAATTTTTTTGTTTTTGCTAATAATAAATGTTTTTATGTACGTAATTGAACAGCTAATGATGTACAAAGTTGAGCAATAAAATGAATATACAGATTTTAAGATGAACCGACCTTAAATTATTCGTTGTCTCAACCAGTATACTTATGTATATATATAAAGAATATTTTCATGATATTTTTTTAATATACATACATGTGTACTATATGTATAAGCAAGCTCAAAATGTATTGAATTTAATAACAACTTCTAAAAAGTTGTCGAGTCTCACATTGGCGTGTCAACGGACTGAGCCTGAAGAAGACGACGATGCGCCTGCTAAGACAAATAGTATATACAGGGTTTGTTCGGAAAGGGATAGGACTGATTTTCTTCCGCCGCGGCTGTACTTCGGAGCGTGCGCGCACCGACTAGATTCGGTAGACGGCGTTCCTAGCGGCTTGTCGTTGTCTCCGACCATCTGGAGAGTCAGGACAAACATTTTCGCGCTACGTGTTTCTGTGAGTGGTGTAAGCGGAAAATATAGCGTTCGTTAGAGCAAAGATATCTACGCGATCAAACTCTGTGTGAAACTCGGTAAATCTGCGACAGAGACGTTTGATATGATCTTGCTTTAGCAAGAAGTGGTGTGTCTCAGTGGCACTAGGCCTTTTTGGAAGGCCGGGAAGAGTTCACTGATGAATGAGCAAATCCAAAGTGAAAACGATGCTCATTGTCTTTTTTGTCATGATACATATTTGGATTGGATTAACCGTCAACGCCAAGTTTTACGTAGAAATCCCAAATAGACTAAAAGGAAGAGTCAATCGGGTCCGAAAAGACATCGCAGCCGATTGGAAGTTGCACCAAGACAACGCCCTGGCTCACACTGCCTTTCTTGTGAACAGCTACCTAACTTAGGCCTCCGTACCAACACTTGCGGAGCCGCCCTACATCGCAGAAAAGGCCGATAAAAAGCAAGCATTTTGACACGACAGAGGAGATCCAAGCAGCATGCACACCGGCTCTCAAGGCTATTCCGGAGAATGCCTTCTGTGACGCCTTCCATGCTTGGAAATCGCGCTGGCAGCGCTGCATCGACGCAGGAGCCTATTTTGAAAATTTTAAAGAATTGTAACGTAAAATTGTAAAATTTATTGAAATTTTTTAAAATCGACTCAGTCCTATTACTTTCCGGACAAACCCTGTTTGTATAAGCCAGCTCAAAATTAATTTTTCAAAATTAATAACAACTTCTAAAAAGTTGTCGAAACACACTTTGGCGTGTCAATGGACTGAGCCTGAAGAAGACGGTTTCGGCCGCGTAAGAAAAGTAGCATATGTTAGTTATATTAGTTATTCAAAGCATTGTCCATCTGAACCTATAACATTTTCAACGACATTTTCTGGCAATGCCTATGGCTTGGCGCCCGCTAAAAAGAGGAGTCAAGCCAACTTTTGTTGCTCTGTTCTGATATGAACCATATTTCAGAGGAAGCTTTTCGCATCGACCGGAACTATTGGTAGTCATAAGGGATAAGTTCTAGGCTATAAGGCGAATGAGGCAAACTTCCCAGTCGCGGATTTCCAAATTGTTTTTACCCGGTCTTGCAACATGAGGCCGAACGTTGTTATAATATAAAGCCATTGCCTTGTGTCTATTCGCAAGTCCTGGGAGTTTTACGGAAATCGTTTGCTTCAATTTGATGAGTTGTTGCCGCCAACGCGTTCCCGTTGATTTGGCTCGGCCAGGTTTTATATATGATTTTTTTTTATTGCATTTTGGAGTCTGTTATGGATCCCTTTTACATCAATGGGCCCAATCCGATGACAAAACAATTTCCTTTGTATCGTTTGAGCAACATTTCAAACATGCAAAATCACTTGGGTTCAATTTATTAGGAACCCAATTTACTTGCTTTTGAATCCGCCTGCGTTTAAACGTTTTGAATTAACTGATTGAGTGAATCTTAAAGGTTTTGTGAGCTCTTCTAGTCTTTGGCAATTATCTTCCTAGAGTAATGGACGTTCTTCCTCTTCCAAGTCAAAATCAACACGGTGTTTGCATGTTGCCAACCACTTTTGTCACGTTCGCTAGAGTTTGTTCTTCTTCTTTATTGGCGTAGACACCGCATACGCGATTATAGTCGAGTTTACAACGGCAGGCTGTTTTCTTTTTTCATTGGGGGTATTTTTTACGAGGTCCTAAACCCACCGCACAACCCTAGATCATGAGAACATGTCTGCCATAAACTTCCATCAATATGCGACGACTTTCGGCTGAGGTTTTCTTCATATCGAAGTAAAGAAGAAGAACAGCGGCAATGTCAATGAAATAATAACCAGGTTAAGCCATCTCTTGGCATAGACCTAATATACTCGAAAACGGCTGATTTTAAAATTCCTTTATGAAAGTGGAAGTTGAGTTTTTTCATACTGTAAATACTATGTTAGTGAGCTTTTATTTTTAAAAAATAGCGTTTTCTTTAGTTAATATAATTTTGTATCTTCTTTTAGTGTTGGTGAGTTATGGCGTTTGCAATACACCTTTCGGATTACCAGGTCATTGTGTACCGTTGTCGGACTGCCCAAGTCTATATAATCTACTCGCCCAAGCCAATGAAGACAATGATATCTTTAATCATTTGCGTAATAGCTTCTGCGGATCTGATGTTAATGCCACTTCGGGACCGGATAGGACACGCGTAAGACCATCCTATTTGATGTGAATTCAAAAAAAACTAAAGCCCGTCTACTTCTGCTTAGGTCTGCTGCCGAGATAATCCAAATGCTGAAAACAAAGATAAGGAATCGGGTAAAATGTTGCCAGCACCAGGCACTTGCGGAATCACTTTCAATATGCGAATTTTCGGCGGCGTGGAATCCCAAGTGGATGAGTTTCCTTGGTCGGCACTGATAAAGTATCAGAGACGTAAGTTCTATATATGAATAATTCATTTCTGTAGTTAGGGGAGAAAATAAAGTCATTTCGAATATTTACTGATTCTAGAGCAGAAAGAAAAAGAAACCCGGAGGTGCGATGAATGATGGGGAAATACTTTCAGGTGTTGCAAAACTTTATATTAGAAAATATTGTACAAAAATTCAACTTTAATTATTCGAAGACACCGTGAATGTATTGTAGTCGAATTTGGAATTTTATTAATTTATGAGTCAAAGACTCATTACTTTCATTACTACATTTTGCTTCGAGTCGGTCATTTTGAGTCAATATACCTGTAGTTTATGAGATATAAACTCAACCAAAGGGACTAAATTTAATACATTAGGTGTACAGGGAAAACCTCAATCAAGGGATCCAAAGTAATTTTATTAAGGCTATGTGGGTTCAGACCACATTATTTCAGCGCCAAACCACATTATTTTTAAAAAACTTCTCCACACTATTTACTTACAATATCACATACATATAATGACTGATATAAACGGTTTAAAGTTAGATCCAAAATTCTAAATCACTATAACGGGTGCATTCGGGCTATGGTAAGGTTTCGACTTATTTTCTTTCAAATATACTATACTAGAGAACATGTTTCCCGATAATTTTATGAAGATAACTGACTCTAATCTTTGTATATCTATTTAGCATACAATGCCACAGCACTGAACTGTGCCGGCGTGCTCATCAACCAACGATATGTGCTCAGCGCCGCTCACTGTCTTAGGAATCCGAGCATACCGACCACGTGGAAGCTTGACAGCGTACGCCTCGGTGAGTGGGATACCAGAACAGATCCAGATTGTTATGAAACTGCCGATGGCAATAGAAACTGTGCGCCTCCATTTGTGGAAGTAAAGATCGAACGTATTATCGTTCATGAGAAGTACATACCACATTCTCAATCGGAATTATATGACATCGCACTAATACGCATGGCGGCCAACGTTAACTATTCGGAGACCATAAAACCCATCTGTCTGCCACTTTCCAGCGATTTACGGCAAATGACATTTGTAAATGAATATGCCGATGTGGCTGGTTGGGGGCGCACAGAGGTGAGCCCCTACAGTGCTGTCAAAAGGACAATCTCACTGCTAATTTGGGATACAGACGCGTGTGCGCAAAAGTTTCAAACCATACAAATTCCAGTGAATAAGACTCTACAGTTGTGTGCAGGCGGACAGCCGATGCAGGACACATGTCAGGGCGATTCCGGGGCGCCGCTGACGATGCGTGGCCGTCTGATGAATTCACCACACTTTGTGGTGGGTATTGTATCGTTCGGTATGCAGCCTTGTGGTATGGCTTCTTGGCCAGGCATTTACACCCGCGTCACCTACTATGTTGATTGGATTTTGAACAATTTGGAGGATTAACACTTGTTGGCGCTATATGTGAAGACAAGTCGGAGCATGTGTGTGTGTGTGTATGTATGCATGAGATGTGTGTGTGTGTGTGTTTTATAGATACGCCAAAGGTAGGTGTAAATCAACAATTATGCACTTAAGCACCTCCATCCCCACAGGCATTGTTTGCAGCTTCTCGGTACTGCGCTCTCGGTCTGACAGCGTTTTCATCTTCACGAACCCTTTCCATAATAAACACTATTATCTCCCATACAATATCCATTGTTAGATGGGAAGTGAGCGTAAAAGTTACTACGTCCCTTAAATATATGGGTAGGGGTTTCCCAATTTTGCCTTTCCTTTTGGAACAGCGAACACATTCCACCACTACGTGATCTGCCGTTTCGAAACAGTTTTCGCAGTGCATGCAGAAAGGAGATTCAATATGCTTGAATTGAACTGCCGGAGCCACTTTTCAAAAATTTTTGCCAGTTCTTGTTTATGTTGGCTAGGTGATTTGTTAGCCCTGTGGGGAGTCTTCCCGATATAACATTGATTGCATCATCCGATACTGTTCTGAATGCGCAGCAGGTTCTTAATGACACCAGTCTGTGTACCGAAGCAACTCCTTTCTTGTAGGTGCTATGTCTAGTAGCAGATAACCAAATTGGCGCCGCGTATAGAATTATCGAACTCACACTTGTTAGCAGCTTTCTGACTACTTATTAATACCACTTCATTAACATTGCTAATGCTTTATTATATTCAGTGGCGTATTGAATTTGTCTTATATCTTTCTTAAAAATAGTGATAGAACTTAAAGATGCACTTTTCTAGCTTTGATCGCTGCAAAATCACATATCATTGTAATTTAAAGTTGAAGCAGTTTCACATTCTATTGAGATACTCGAAAGATTGGATAGTCTACTCTGACTCATGGTCGATCTCAAGTAAGATTTAATCAATTTAAGTTTGCTAAAAGATCTTTCACAAGTGGAACTGATACAGGTATAGTGAGTAGTATTCTTAAAGCTGTCGCTAACGTCTTGTAGGCTTCCAGTCCCATTGAAGAAATGTATAATAAAAAAATTTAAAAATTTCCTCAAAAACCGTATTGTGAGAATTTTGGAACTTCAGAATTTGCGTGGCTTCTAGTTTCTAAATTTTTTATACTTAATATCGAAGATATTTTGTAAAAATTCATTTTTGTACGTACTACCTCATGAAACTTGTAGGTAGGTAGATAAAGGGGGGCGGTAGAACATCCTTGGCCCCGGGCGCCCGAAGTTGTAGCTATGCCACTGATAACATTTGTTCCTCGCCTCGTCAAAGGTTTTCGCTATAACTACGACTGCAATCCTAATATCTTTACCGCTTTCGGCAACGCGACTCTTAGAATACCATTGCACATTACGTTCCAGAGTACAGGGCCGAGAACTGACCCTTTCGGAACATCGCCTGTAACTTTGTATGTCTCAGGTCCAAATTCTGTGTCGTATACTAGTACTCTGTTTTCGAAATAGCTTGCCACAATTCGAATAAGATAGTCAGGAACCTCACAGAATTGAAGGTTTTTTTAAAGTCACGTTACACTTTTTTAATATACAGTATATTTATAGCATTCCCTGCGCTTCGTCCTTTTCGGAAACCGAATTGCATAGGAATCTCCTTCTGTATATTTTCATGCCGCTTTCAAATACTTTTCCAGCCGTATCAAGCATACATAAGAGCCGATATGACGAAGTCCAATATTTGGGATAGTTCCCTTCCTTCAGGCAGCTTGTGTATACGTTTTGAAACAAAGTAGGCTTATCTTAAATTATACGTTTAGTAACGAAATTGGGTATTCCGTCGAGATCGGGGTGCTTTACAAATCTTAATTGTTTTCACCGCGTATTGTTTTTCTGCAAGCGGCACTTCAGTGATTTCATCGCAGTTAATTTGAAGAATTGGCACTCGCATCCTTTCGCATCTTGGAAAATAAAATATGGACTATCTTAAGTAAAACTGTGAGAGATACATGTAGGTGGGTTTCTTACTCTATTATAGTATATCTTCATTACAATTCGTAAGGCTTTTCCCCCCAACAGTCGTTTTCTACCTTTGAAATAAGTTGGTTAAATGCTTTTTTTACTGCTGCATATGGATTTAAGCAGTCATTTCCTTTTTTCCGAAAGTTTATAAGGAGTTCCGCGAAGTCATTTCTTCCTCTAGCTCGTTGCTGTCTACGTCGAAACTTGAGACATTTGGCCCTAAGTTGAGTAGTTTTTTCAGACCACCGGTATAGTGTAGCACACACACATGGTTTTGGCTGTTTGCCTCGCTATATCGCAGTCGCTCTAATATTCGCTGCTCTTGAATAACCTTTGCGGCTCAGTGCTTAACGTAGTTTCACAGCTGCGTTTGCCGCAACATGTGTGTCACTATGTTATCTGGCATAATTCTCTCACAAATTTGCGTTTCTAAAATCGTCTTATCTATCTCATACTTTGGATAGTCGAAAAAACATGTACAGCACTCTCTTTTCCATAAACACAACAAGAGCACCTCATCATAACCAGATTTGTAAAGGTACTCCCTAAAACAGGGCTGGCCACGTAGTAACTGCGTCAAGTAAAAATCAACGTCGCCATGCTTTCTGCTAACTCAACATTTCATCATTTTCAATCAACCTGTGCGTCCATCGCCCTTTGGGCGCAGAATCCCATTCCTTTTAGACTCTGCTGCCTTTCTTCCTCGCTCTCTTTAGCTGTTAGGGGCCTGCTTTTATTTTTTTTTTTTTTTTTTCGTACACTCTCTCTAACTCAAGAGTCACCATTTCAGGTGGCAGTATGCCTGAAAACACCCCTGCAGCTTCGTGAGACACCGTACGGAAAGCGCTGGCCACTCTGAGTGGACTACCGAAATAAGGATCTAACTCTTTCCCAATTCGCGTAAGCCCACACAGGCGCTGGATACATGTGTATGTATGTGATGTGTGTGTGTATGTGTGTAAGCTGTGTACGAGTATAAACAATATATTATTGTTTGACGAAAATATTGTATTTATTTTGCTTTATTATACATTCGTAGCTAAATAAAATAAATTAAACTATTTGTGTAAACTAACTTTTATGGACTGTACGCCTTTTTATTTTTAATTTATAAATTGTTTATTTATTTCTAATTGCTTCGTTTAATTGTTAATTATTACACTGTTACCATTTTCGCTCACTTTCAATTACTTGAAGAAGGAAAACATTCTTGCAGTGGCATATTTAGTTGTGATTAAATTTCATTTACGAGTTTTTTAGAAGGCAACATTCTTTGGTATATTTTTCATTACTTAGCTTCACTTCGCTTTCGCTCGATTTCTTTTTTTTTTTCGTTTTACTTTTATGTTTAACACTTTCTTAAGAATTGCAAATTAAGCCCACAACTTTCTGTTGCAACTGTATTCGGCTTCAGTTTTCTGCATAAATACATTTTTATCTATGCTGCTCATAAATACTAACATACAATACATACATATATCTTTGTAATGCCATTTTTAGGTTGGCAAATTATTATAATTAACATTAGTTAACGTTAATTTTAAATTAAACACAAGCTTCGGATAAATGATAGTGCTAAAGAGACTATGGATAACCAAAAATTGCCGTTGCCATTTGACATATAACGGTAGTATCATATGTGAGTGTAATTCAATCTCAAACCGTTACTTTGGCAAAACAACTAATATTAAAATATCAGGTGGTTGTAAACTAATTTCGCATAAATTATAAATAATAATCATCACAATCTCAAATATTCAACAATAACGGTATACCATATTTTATAAATACAATAATGAACAAATAATACTATAAACGGTGTAGTAATGCATACGTAATCTTCTTCCTTTATGAATGATAATAAACAATTTTGAATCCTAACAAATAATTAAGGGCTTTTCGATCATTGCTGCAGAAAAAATTGTGCAATCATTTACGCACCATGCATATACTTAATTATATATAATAGTTTTTTAGAATTACTAGTAATTTATTTTCCATTACAAATGCACAGAGGAGCTTTTTTGAGATTCCAAGAATTTAACAAACTCGTGACAATAATTTTGTATTCGCTTAGTGCTAAAGTATGTTATATTGTTACAATTTAGAAAAACAAATTTTCATAATTATAAACTAACATGCATATTTGTGAGTTTCAGTGTGTGACTTAAATTTATCATTTAATACTTTGCATTGATACAAAAACTAGAGATATACTATATGTTTGTATATAAATATGACAACGTTTAAGCGCATTTAAACAGCAATGCAACTGTGATTTTTACACTAAAGTTTAGTAAACGGACAGCAAGCACCATAAAATAGGCAAACTTATTAAAAGAAAAATAATAGTAATAATAATACAAAATAAATTATTCGTTTTTTTACAATTTTCAATTGTAGCATTGAAAATCTAAAGCCGTTAAGCCCGCAATAGGCACACGGTCCTCATGAACGGCGCTATTATCGCGTTCTATTCAACATTGCGCTCAGTCGCTGTTGCGTCACTTTTCCCCACTGATAGTTTACGTTCCGTTTTTAACGCTAATAATTTGGAATTGAAGGTTTCTAAGAGGCCAGCTAATGTTAAACAAAAGCCACGGCTTGCAGGTACAAGTGGAAAATCGGGTGGCGCGAACATATTTTTGGGTTCTTCAGCGTTGACTGAAATGCAAAGTTTAAATTATTTATCTACGAATCTGAACTTAAATAAGCGCTTTGCCTACCGGCATTCATATTTATTTGCTTCGGCTGGTTTATCTCCTCCGATGCAGTTTTCGCTGTAGCCTCTTCGTTTTTGTTATTTGTCGTGGCCTTGGATAATTCCATCCAACCTTTAATGCGTTCGTACATGGAAAGGCCGCGTTGATTCCAATGTTCGCATATTTCTTCTCGAAAGAGTTCTGGTGGTTGTTGCAGAAGTTTGGTGGATGACTGCACCATTTTTATAATAACCATTTCATTGTACATACGAGAGTTTTCTCTACCTTGCTGAGTGCCTATGTATGCACATTAAATGATTTACAAGCTTGGCTTACATAAGCGAATACACATACCTTTCTGTTTTTCGTAACCAGCCTCGTTGAAGTACGGTTCGGGCACCAATATGAGACCCTGTATGGACACGATCACTTGCAGGAGAGTGCTATTTGCGCCCCAAATCTCAGAGTCGCGCCCAGCCCACGTGCCTAACAAGGAGACACAAACTTTGCCGTCTTCATAAAGGTTCGGATTTAAGCGATCGGAGCAATAGCTGATGTAGTGGCACAATGGCGGACTCTTCGGATATTCGCGACCAAGTTGTATATCGAAGAAAAATAAGCCATCTTCATATGGGGTTTTCTTCGGGCCCTCAATCATGACACTTAGTAAATCCATGCGGTCTTCAAAAACTCTGCGCAGTTAAGACAAATATTACATTAAATTATATATACTTCTTTGAAGGATTGCATGCTTACTTAACCCATACACCGGGCGGCAGTGAAGTCTTTAGCATACGATGCTCACGTTGTACCGCTCTATAGTATTGTTGAGTATTATTGGGATGAAAAATAGTCAATTGGAACTTGTGAGCAGGCGGTGCTTGAGGTAAAACTTGAAAATATTCAGAGTTCGCGATCGGTGTGGAAGTTGCCTCAATCGGTGAACTTAGAACAGAATCCATGGATTTTGTCGATACACATGCATTGGCATCCGCAGGTGCGCTCATATCAACTGTGTCGGGTTTGGCAAGGTTTATCTGTTGCTTATCATCTATTGTGGACGTTTCAGTATCCTGGCCTTCCGTTGACTTTTCTTCATCTACATCTATCGGGTCCTCAATGTGTGCCTCCTCAATTCCCTCAAAACTGAATACTTCACTTAAGTTTATATTCTCGCCTTTGTAGTATTTTTCCCGAATCTGTTGTATGCATTTAACCAATTGTTCCTTTAGTAGAGCACAAAGGCGCACACAATCCATTTCGGGTGCAGCGTCTTCATTGAATTCAATGCTGCTGCAGGACATCGAGTTTTGGTCGTCATTAACTCTCACCGAACCGTTGGTGAGGTCCGAGTAGCTGGTAGAACTGCCATCACAGTTTTCAATGCGCGAACAGTTGCCAGAGTCATCCTGTAAGCACATGTATGTATACGAATTATATGTGTTTATAAATATTCAATACTTATTTATTGCTTACCTGAGATGAGGCCATTGCTGATTTTAATTGACAAGTTTTCTCAAAAGCTCTTTCAATGTTGAGCATGGCGCAGTTAAGCAATTGATTATTCTGTGCCAGTATACTCTTTTGATGCGCCATTATATTGGCGCCGCCGGTAGAGGTCTTGCTATCTGCATTACCGCTGTTATGAACACTTGGCTGTGCTTCAGTGGCATTATTAATGGCTTTCTTTACCACACCTTTTTCAGACAAAGTTTGTGTGGATGGTGCCTGTGTCACAGTAGAAATAGATGTGTTCGATTTTAATCTCAGCACAGGTAGTACTACCGGTGAAGTAATACTACTTGATGCTCCACCACCTATTCCGGACGTTGGCGATTTAAACGGTGTTGGGGAGATGTTGAAGAGTATCTTTGGCGCATATTCCTTAGATGTATTAGTGGTAGTGGTAGCAATGTCGTTTGCGCCGGCGGCGGATTTAGTATCGGATTGTGGTCTTGGCGGGGTCTTTTCTGCACTATCCAAAGGCGCAACAGCCGGATGTTTGACATTTGATGAGGTAGCTTGCACATAACTAAATAAACGATTTTTTCGGTCTTGTGCGCGCTCCGCAATTGATTGAGTTCCGCCTTTGCGTACACGCTCAATCAGACCCTTACAGGGAAAATGTTTTTATTTCATTAGTTTTATTAATCGTTAATAGGAAATTATTACCTGGAAATTGTCTTCGTGGAAGAAGCTAGTATTTAATAAGCGGTCCAAGTAGCGACACCCTTTGTAAACATTTAACAAATTACGCATAACCTAAATATGCGCACAACATGAAACTGTCACTGACCAGCACAAAAAAATATCTATTGAACTTACTTCGATATTTTGCAAATTCGGACTCATATTGAAAATTTCCTCAAGGCGTGCAATAGCTATGCGTGTTCGCTCAATGTTTGTTATTATGTGGGATTCCTCCAGCGCTATCATTGGCGTGCTTCCTCCTAGTTCACTATTTTCAGACTCAGTCTCCCATGAGTCATCCGATTCGTGTCCCCAATCAGCGTGGTCGTATTGACCAACTTCAAATAAATCTTGCGGCCAGCACATACTTATATGTCCGTCAACCCACCACACTTTCGCTCGTCCGTCAATGAAGTTATCTATGATTTGACCTGCGGTACATGCAGCATCCTCACCCACAAAGTTTGCAACGCGTATAACCATAGTTCCAGGACGATATTGAAAATCAGGGTGATCTTTTAAGTCATACACGCTAACTTCTGTCTCGCCATTGTATTTCGGTCTGTAAGTATTCTTATATTGGTATTGAGTTAATGCAGACATGCAAATAAATTCTTACCTCGGTTCATCAGCAGATGTATATGTGGTATACCATTTGACGCGTGCTGTCCGCCCCTGATGATCCACCATTTGTATAACGCCGTAGTCACGATAAGTCATATCACCATCTTCCTTGCCGCATACAACGAAATCCCCAGGGAAAAACTCCTAACAATAAACCATTAGAATTTATCTAAAGTACTACATTGTGCCAGCATACATGATTATCTAAATGATGTATGGGGTACAACTGTGTAGAAGATATGCCCGCCTCCACGGTACCATCTTGCCAAACCACTGTGGCAGTACTGTATACCAAAAGAGCTTCGGTAACTAATTCATCGCCATCTTTCGGTTGAAATTCTGGAATCATCAAAGAGGAACGTTTGGCAGGTAATTTACTTTTCTTTTTCAGTAGATGTCTTTTGCTATGTTTTGGGCTATGATGAGGAGAAGGACTTGAGCAAGTTGTAGTACTGACGCGATCCTCGCAGAAATCTTCGTTGAAATAATCATCTTCATCGTCATCCTCGTCCTCATCGTCTGTTACCCATTCTGGTTCTCCACTGGTCTTTGAGGCTTTCCTTGATGGAAAATTCGATGCATTATGTTCAACAGACGTATCGGTTGCTGTTTTGTCTCTGCTATTTGAACTGCCTAACTTATCTGTTTTTAATGTAGATTTTTTTGGCTTCGCGCTTTTCGTGTCAGCATCTATTAAACTTGACTTCTTTTTGGTTTTCTCTGTATGATGTGAACTATTGCTGCCGGCATTATTTTGACCGGAGGAACTGACTAATCCACCACACTGATTTTCGGTTTTTTGAATTTGCGCTAGCGCTATTTTAAATTTACTAGCTGAAATTAAAAGAAATAAAAATAAGCTCTATATAAGATAATAACACAAACCTTGCTCTTTCTCCCATTGTGATTTTTTTATATAGTTATCGAGTTTGGAGAATTTTAAGTAGTTGCGATCGCTTATTTGCACCATACATGATTCGAAGAGATTCAGGCGCTTTAGGCGCATCAAGTCTTCACCGCTCACACAAGGATTTGGTTGCTCTAACACGCTAGTGTCAATAGCGTTTTCTTCAGAGAGAGCCTTACATTGCCAGTGAACCCAAACCGAATCGGTCTCAACTGATTCAATAGTATACTATGGAAATTGAGTATTAAAAATATTTTCAAAAGTTTTATTCTAAATCACAATGTTATTTCTTTAGTTGTACTCACTTTTGCTTTGAAAGGTTTGCCCTTTTTGTTTTTATGTATCGGAATATTAGGAGTCAGTAGTTTCACTTCATCTAAAGATGGCAATCGACCGACTACAGTGTTGCCGGGATAAAATACATGAGGATTAAATATGCCGTGTGTATTGCGGGAATTATAGTCTGTGAAACCATAGAAATTATGTGATGAGATTTCTATGCGTGCGCCAGCTGTTGATCTGCAAAATAAAAAAGTTTAAGTATTTCTAGTTAAAGATTTGTTTCGTAAGTAACCTTAATACAGCTTTTTCTTCCACATCCTTGGTGCTTCCCACCCATGAATCCAAGCAAACGGCGCTATCGCGTTGCCAATTATTTATCGGAAGCAGTCTTTCTGTCATAACGTTTTTAATAACATACTTTGTACCCAGCACTTTAACATCGGCATGCATACTAATGTCACGACAGTAACCGCGTTGGGTGTCCTTTCCCGGCACCAAACGTCGCACGACATCACCCGGCATTAAAGTACGATCAGCTAATGCAATCTTTTTGGAAGAAAAAGAAACCAAAATTGAAAGTTTTTAATGAGTAAGCAACTCATAATTATAAAATATTTGTAACTGCAATACATACAATATAACTGTAATTCATATCAAAATTTAGTTATATGCCCCTAACCTCATCATACTTTTGTAATGTACATAAGTAAAATGTGTGAGTATATCCGTAATTAATGACGTTGAATTTTTAACTTCTGTTCATACTTTTTATTTAAAAAATGAGTATGTTTTTCTTTTTAATTGGCTGTAATCGATAAATTTATTCCACTTACCGCCCCTTCAGGCTGCACTTCCTCTTTACCATCAGGATACCATGCTACTCGTACTTCACCTTTCAGAAGGACATCATCGAAATCGTCATCTTCATCGCCGGAATATGTTTCAGACGTCTCAATTACAAGGCCAAATTTGACACGTCCCTTCTTATCAACGCGGAAAACTTCATCTTCAAAAAAGTATTGATTGTCCGCAGGCAAGTCGCCGCCAACACCAAGCTCCAACGCAGGAGTCTTTTCTCCTTCAGCATCGCTGTCAGTTGGTTTGTCGGTTGGCATTTGTTCTCGTGTAATAGGTGTTCCAAGTTTTACAGGCAAAAATTTGGATTCAACAGATTCGTCCTCTTGAACATTTGTGCAACCAATGGAATTTACGAAACAATTGTTGGAGTTTACTTCTTCTTTATTAGTAGTTGCTGCACCTTTATCATGAGGAAATTTTTCTGAATAATTAGATTGTAGCTCATGATCATGGATTTTCAACTGCTGCTCATTGTGGTCACTATCTGCATTCGTTGCCATCATATAACAACTTCGTTTTTACGTGCCTTGATCCTTAATTACAACTCACTCTACACCCACTTTACTCTCTTTTGTGTTAATTTTCGTTTTCTGGCAAATATGCACATGGGCGCTTCTTAACAATGTGTTTACCGTTTTTTTCGCTAAAAAGATTTTATAATTTTACTATTTTTTCCCTATTTGCTAATTTTTTTGTTGTTTTGTTCGATTTTTTTGTGCCAAAATTAACGGAATTAATTTTTCTGCCTTCACAAACGAATGAAAATTGAAAGCGAATGTAATTAGCAGCAAAGGGTGACACACATGGTATAACTTCATCACCATGAATTATAACTATTTCTATGAACAGCAATAATTATGTTATTTAGAGGGAATAACGAAATAAAAGTAAAGTTTTATGTTTTTTGCTTTAAAACGTAATAAGTTTTACCAAATTATCTTTATCAGTAAATGTGTGTTTTTAATGTGTAAATTGTCTTAGCAAGAGTTTATAGCATGACATATGTATGTTGTTAGTGGTATACATTTCGTTTTGTTTTTGTTCATTTGGATGGGAAATTGACAGTCAGCTGTTCACAACAAATTCAGTGTTGTATAGTGGACCAAAATACCAAAGTATTTCGGGCAATTAAATTTAAATTATTTTGGCGACAACAATTCAACAAAGGTTCGTTATTTTTCACTCTTTAATGAGTGCTGTGACAACAATAATTACGGTTTTCTTTGTACATTATTAATTTTAATATTGTAAAAAAATAGTCTTAATATCCCAACACTTGCATAGGTTAACACCAGTCTTTCCGGTTGTTAAACGATAAATGTATGTACATATACATACATATGTTTCCGAGTACTAGATATTCTCCAATTGGAATCCTTTCTTTGCCTTCGCAGTTAAAGTATTCCAAATCGTTGTTTTAAGCCTATAAAAATCATTCAAAGAATTGTCTGGTTAATAAAGGAAGTGACAACAATGAAAAGTTCAACAACTTATTTCGGTTTAGTTTATTATTTCTATATAATCAATTGTATAATCTAGTAGAACTTTCAAAACTTTTATCTTCAAAGTAAGTACCAAAATATAAGAAATATGATTTCTTCCTAATATTGCAATCACATATTATCACACTTAACAATCATTGGTGGCGCAAACTCGTTGTGTCGTATACCGAACGAGTAAGCCTGTCCAGATTTGCCGGGACGGTAGTACATTAGATCGTAATAGTTTGGACCAGGGCCAATTTGTTTGTAATAAAAGGGATTTCGTCCGGCAATTGAATACTCAGGACTACGTGGCAGTTTAACGGAGAGATTTCCAGCACCATAAGCAGCTGGTCCAGGAGAATGTTGTTTACCTGATATACCACACCGCATGCCCCTGTATTTGATATAAGTCAATGTATGTGATTACAAGGTATGTTTAGAGATTTACAAATATGTTTATCTCACATGCTGTATGCTGGAAATCCCGGTTTAATTGGTGACACATCCACACCATATGCATTGGGACCCGGTGTAGAGCTCTTGAAGTTATAGGCAGTGCGCCAAGACATAGAATATGCTGGCGCATCAGTGCCCTTAAAGAACGGCTTTAGATGTACGTCATGTGCACCAGGTCCTGGACCAAATCGTTTTTCTGCAAGCACAATATTAACGTACATAAATAATTGAAGGCACTTGCTAAAAAATAGATAAACACACACACCTTTCACATATGTTCTGCCCTGTATCGTAAATTGATTTCCACGACTTATGCCATAACGCGTCAAGGTGTCAACCTTATAGGCTCCCGGTCCTGGGCCAATCAGTTTTTCGTGCTTGTATGAGCGTGTGCCAAACGAGTACTGTGGCATACGTTGCTTACGAGCATCATGATTTTCATAGCCAACATTCGGCGGCAGCATGTAAGCGCCGGGTCCGGGACCTAAGGAGCAGAAAACCGTTAACAAGCATACATTGCAGGAAATGACCCTGCAATTGAAATACTCACCTAAAGGCCTTTTGCTCATGTTACTGTTTTTGCAATGTCAAAAGGAAATCAGATGAAAAATTTAGAATTTCGAATTTAGGAAAGATAAGATTTTTTATATATGTTTTTTAAAGTGTCGAAAACTTATTTGAATCTTTTTTTCTACATTTTATGACACTTTTTTAACCGCCGACGTTGGCAAACTCGACATGAACGAAATAATTTCGCAGGTGGATATACATTAGGAATGCGTCCAGATCGGATCCAACTTGTATTTTAACTTTTAATCGACATTTAAATGATTTACACCTAATGTATTTTGAATATTTACAATATTTTCTAAATAAACGATATAAAACATTAAATGATTTCTAATGCAAGTAGTCCTTCGCTGCATTTTTACTCAATGTCGATCGAATTGTAAAACTGTTTGTATCGAGAGTCCCGTCCGCTGTTCCTAAGCAATAGCTCGTTATGCTTTTCACGTATAATCTGGTGAAAGAAAGTTAAGAAATGTACACTCTTCATATGCATATATGTACAAGTACATAAATGTAGTTAAGTAATACATATGGTGATGCGAACGCAAGCTTCTTGTACTTATAAAAGTTAGACCGCGAAAATATATGTAATTAGAGATCTTGAATTTCAACTCAAGAATTGATCACATAGCCACGAACTGCATTTGGTCAAAATTAACTAATTTTAAGTCCATAAAATAGCGACACTTTTGGTTGACAATTCAAGTAATTGAATGGACTGATATATTCTCCTTTATTTTCTTTTTAAATACCCAAAGAAGCTCGTATTTGTATCACTTGGTGTTATTGCTCAACTATGTATTTGTAACAAAATTTACCGGTTTCAACTTACTTTCGGATTATAATTTTGATGTAGAAACACCAAAACTGGGCCGTAACATATATTGAAGAAACCGACGATGCGCATTAGCCAGGAGAAACCAAAAGTTTGTGCCAACTCCCCGCCTAGTAAAGGAGCTAGTGGGATAAAGTACTGGTATAAAGAAAATATTCCGAAATCCGAAAAGTATATACTTACCCAGGCAGTAAGCTAAGCTGACAGATGTCTGTTGAATGGCATAGACTGTACCATAGCTTGACATGGAATTGCCGCCACCAGTGTCGCCTTGCTCCTCCTGCGCTAAAGTGGCATCAACAAAAGTGGCCAACAGCGGCACCAAGGCAGCGTCAATTACACCAATGCTAAGTCCTAACCCAAAGTGTGGCAACAGTAGTTGTCTGACTGTTGTTGCGCTAGGGATCTGCGAATACACGACTTCATATATTTTAGTATTGATTCATAGGAAATTACCTACCAAGATGGATGATATGCCCACCAACAACAGGGCAATGCATGAAATTTTTACTTGTCCATATTTATAGGCGAATGTGCCAAAAAAGTTGGTACCAATAAAATATCCCACGGAATCCGGTATGAACACCGTACCTAATTGCCATTTGGTGGGGTGAAGATGTTGTAATAACCAAATGGGTAAGCACGGTTCCAATATAGCCATTGTTGAGGTTGAAAACCAAATTGCCACAACAATTGCAAGTATCATTTTACTTTCGAGCAATGGACGCCATTTTGGCCGCTGTTTATCATTGTCAATTGAAACCTAAGGAGGATGTGGAGAACACGTGTACATTTTAAAACATGAAATGCTAAATATTGACATTCGTTTATAAAAAAAAATTGTATTACCTCGGGTTGAATGGAGAGATCCATAGTTAGGAGCTGCATTCCTTATATGATAAGTATTAACAAAAAAAATAACATTATACGTTGACAGCTTGACCGAACTTAATTTCAACAAGTAAACCAGTAAAATCAGTGTCCGTTTCGTAGATCCGACTGCGTAGAAACGGGATTCATATTTAGTTTGACCAAAATTTTATACTAAATAACCATTGTACCGGTCGTACCCTTATACTCAAAGTTCATTTGAGCATTAACATTGCTTATAATTTCATCTTTAATATCTCATAATTACAGCCATCAACAAACTGTTCATTTAAAATTATGTCCGAGACTTAGTGCGGTCTATTACTGATCGTTTTCAAAAGTATGATATTTACGCCTTTAGATTTCGACATGGCCGACGCTTTATACCTAAAACTACTATATTTGAAATTATATGTCTTTCACTTACCCAAATTCAGAAATATCACTGTAGACAGTATTATAAAAGGTGCTGACTTTCCGATCAAATCATAAAGTATGCTGCCGAAAGGATATCCCAGCAACACACCCAAAGCAATGCTACCCAAAATTATGCCCATCACTTTTGAACGACGGTCTTCCTCCGGATAGTGCTACAGCATGAAATATCGAAAAATGTGGTTGCATATACATATATATTCTATTCTTCTGTTATTTACCTGAGCCACGAGACTCATGCCGCACACACCAATGCAAGCCGAACCAACTCCTTGAATAGCACGAGCTATCAACAGTTCTATGTAAGTCTCACCCACCGAGAACACTATGAGCGAAAAGTTAATACAAAATCCTTATTTTTACAACCGAAATTATAATAGCAATATTCACACATACCCAATGAAGAGAGAAGCAGCAGAAATGTGCCGGCCACAATCGGCAAACGGTAACCAAATTTGGCAGTTAGATTGCCGACGATCGGATTGAATATTAACTGCACTAGTGCCTTCATGGACAACAATATGCCAATGGCGCTATTTTCGCTAGTTAAGTTTTCATCTGAATCAGCATGTGCCTTCGTGGCCTTGCCGTCAGGGTTGCTGTCGGTGACCGTGCTTGCTGCAGTGGTACCCAGTGCTGGATTGGCGCCACTACGAGCCGCATCCTCATTAAAATTTGCTTCATCGAATTGTTTTTCTATGGGTTTATCACCGGCGCCTGTGGTATTTCCGGTGGTTGAGCTTTTTGTCAATGTCCCAGCTATAGTTCCAACCCCCGCAGCCGCGTTTGTGTAGCGCAACAGCTTGTGTTCCGCAGAAACAGACGTCGCTTTATCATCGCCATGCGGCAGCGTAAAGTTCACCATCGATTTCCCGGGTATCGGATGTTTCGTCATAATCGTTTGTATGGGTTGGTGTGCGCCATCGATGTACCGATGTGCCAAACTGGGTGGTGCCATGAAAGGACTGGCGATGCCAACGCTGGCAGCATCGTTTGTGTGGTCGTAGCCGTTGAGCATCTCCAATGGAGTGTGATGTGCCCGGTTATTTATAATCGCTAGATAATCGGGCAATATGGGCACTGCGTGTGGATTGTGTGGAGATATGATTGCATTTTGTAGAAAGATAAGATATATGTATGTTCGCAAGTGAAAAAACCGATTTTAAACACATACTATACATGAATATATTTTAGAAACGAATTCGTTGTTGTTTTGAAAACCGAACTTTATTAAACTTATAAAAAATCGTATATGAAAAAATAACGAGATTTCAATCGCTTACTTTTTACACGAACTATGGATTATTATAAGTTCAAATATCGTTGGAAAATATTAGTGAACCAGAAATGTAGTATATAGCACAAGCTCTATAACAGTTATTTGAGATGTATTAAAACAGTCTCTATTCTAACTTCTTTAAAAGGAATATGTATGGGAATTTTAACAAACCAAAGCCTCCTTCTTAGAACATATTTTAATTTCTATACTCAAGCTATTATAATTTTGTTAAAAGTTTATCTCAATTGAAGAGTATAGTATATGAGGGATTACACGTTAGATTGTTCATAAAGATTTTGATTGTAAATAAAATTTAGAAATTTATTGAATTAAAGTAATGCAATTTAATATATTTTCTGTATGCCTTGCTACTAGTGTCATTTTAAAGTTTATGCTGTAATTTATTGCTGTGTAAACTGTTGTAAATAAATAAATAATAAATAATATTTTCTGTAGTTTCCTATACCTAAACAACTAAAGGCTGATCCAAGTAGTAAAGAATGTGTTTCGCGAGCTTCGCTCAACTTATGGTCAACATAATCGGCCTACTGAGCGTACTATTCGCAACACCATCACCCATCTTGAGACCCAGCATTCATTATTGGATAATATGCGATCGAATAGACCACGTCCAGCACGAACTAAAGAAAATATACATATATACATATGTAGCAGCCGTAGCTGAAAGTGTATACGAAGACCGTTCGCAGCACTCGGACTGACGTATGAAACGACTTGGTTAATTTTACGTCGAGATCTTAAATTGAAAGCGTACAAAATACAGCTTGTGGAAGAACTAAAGCCGGTCGACCTTCCCAAGCGACATCGCCTCGGAGCAAAATATCAAGCTTTGGCCTTGGTGCAAAACATCGCGCGTGACATTCGCCAATCACTAGTCGAAATGCTCGAACGAATTATCGAAAATTGAACTCAACGAATGTACCATCTGAGACGTAGCCGCGGCCAACATTTGAAAGAGATAATCTTCGAAAAATAAATGCCAAAGAATGTTCTTTCAAATGACAATATACATTCCCCATTAAATTTAAAGTTTCTGCGTTTTTCTCTTTAAAAAAGTAATGGATCATCCTTTATAAAATTGTATACCCGCTATTTTGATTACAGAAATAATATATAAAATATAAGTTTTTCCAACAATAAAAGAATTGGAAGAGCACAATGAAAGTGATGGCCTACCAATCACAGTTAACAGCACATTATCCAGTAATAACGCCAGATAGACGATAACGGCAATTATACACCGATTTGTATTTCCGAATTTCGGCGCCGACGAGCGTCTCTCAGCTCCCGACGTGTTCAGCGCCGATGCTGTGCGAGCATCATTAGTGTGATCGTCGCCCGCTTCGGCGGATCGTTCTTCAGCCATTTTAGTTTTGCAACGCACTTAGTTGGAAACAGCTTAATTTTCTGAAATTTAATAATATGCCAACTTCAATACACACACATATGTATGTATGTATATACTTTTGTATTCAAACACACATTAATTGCGCGCCACCATGATAATTGGTTTTTATAGATTTTCTGATTGCTGCCATATGTTGGTTGAAAAATTCAATAACGGGTAATTGTTTCACGAACAAAATCACAATCAGTTGCAACAAAAGCAATTCACGCCCGTTTATTGTTACAAACAGCGGTATGGATGTCGTGGGGAAGCGCGCGTTTATCCTTCTATGCTCGGCACTCAACAGGTGTCACCGCTCCGGCTGTGGACGAACAATTGAAAAGCTTCGACACTTTGCCGAGCCATTTTATAGTGACAAGCAGGCGGCAAGACACAAGCTGACAGCCTGTTGCATGCTGCCATTCATTACAGTGCTCAGTCGGGTGTGCTTTTATGGCTTTACCCATTGACATGTTGCGTTGGGGTGGCAACAAAAACCCGTGGCGTGGAAGGAGTGTAGGAGAGTAAAGTGACCGCATACACCATAAAGCGTACATATTTACATCCACATGGGGCATGCCAAAAAGAGTGAAGATGTTTGAATTTCTGAAAATGATTATTCCTTGGCGACAATTGATGAAATTTACATATGAGGCGTGTTATTTCTTTGGGCATGCTTATTGGGCAATTGAAATAAATGTAATACTAATTTGACACTTGCTGACTGAATGCCCCAACTACTCTACATATTGAACTTCACGCCAATAGTTCTAAACTGCCACAATTTCTGTAAAGAAAGGGTTTTAAGCCAGTTTCCTTTAGTAAAAAAAAATCGTTGACTGGTCTTATGCTTTCTGTTTAAATAAAACCACACACTCTTGCTTTGGAATTCTCCTTCTGTTCAGACATACATATTTGCTCTTGTATCGAATTTCACATTAAATAGACAACAATAATCTTAGCACCACGGTATACCACAACCTTGCACTAGGCCCTTATCCTGAAGCGAGTTCATTGTTAACAGCAACACTGCCTTATTGTGTATCCTGAAGAGCAGAGTTTTAGTATTTCTTTGCCATGATTGAGGCTTGAGTAAAAAAATTAGCTGCCTATAAATACCGTACAGCACTTTTCATATCTGTGTCGGCTAACAGGGCAGATAAGTTGCATGCCGCCAGACGCCTTTGACCCACATACACACTGTGCCAAACACACATGTGTATTGTGAGAAGGTATGTGTGAATTTGCTTCTGCTCGCAATGGATCACAGCTGGCTATGGATTTCTAGTCTTCTTTTTCCGAAAGCAATTTTTCAGTTCATTTAATTTTAAAGCGCTTTGTCATCGCTGTGGAAGCAAATAATGTTGGAAAGAAAGAAGGTTATATCCGTACACTGTGGCAGATCGGGTTCTTTAAACGCAATGGAATGTGGAGTATTTTACAGCAAAACTCAACTTAAATAATAATATGCTAGGTACTATATGTTATATATACATATGTACGTACAACATATAATGGAGCTTTATATATGACCATTTTATAACCGATACCCAATTCTTTTTCAATATGAGTGGTTCCTGGTATATCGTTATTCCTTCGCTTGTAAACTTATGAAAAGTGATCTTACGTTATTTTGTATTTTAGGTTACGATATATGTATATATATTATATGTAAACATAATACAAAAACAATTAATGTCTGAACTATTTTCACTAAATGTATGTCCATACATATGTACATATAGCAGGTGGGCTGAAGAGTTCGTGGGCTGATGCTTAGATGGTACTACTAATATTAAATCCATATGATTTTTAAGAAATACATGTAAAAATTTGGCAGCTGTAGAAATGTTAGTTTATGAGATATAGCATTTTGGGTGAAGCAACATGTGTTAGTTAAAAAAATGGATCACAAGAAACTACGTGTGTTAATAAAGTATTGCTTTTTGGAGGAAAGAATACTATAGAAGCCAAGATTTGTATTGATCAAAATTATTGGAACTCTGCATCAGGGAAATCAACCGTTTAAAACTGGTTTTGCTAACCGATAGTCCGTGTAGAAGACACATGATGAACCGACATCATGGATTTTAGGTTGCAAGTGATATAATATTCATTGACTATCATCAAAAGAGAAAACTCACCAATAGTGCTTAATACATTACGTTATTGGAGCGCTTGAAGGACAAGTCGTGAAAAAACGTTCCCATTTGAAGAATTTGAAATTTCTGTTTCATAAGGCCAACGCACCGTATCACAAATCAATGAATACGATGTCAAAATTTCAAAATTATTGGGCTTCAAATTGCTTCCGCATCACCGTATTTCACGGATCTGGCTCTTAGTGACTACGTCTTATTCTCAGACATCTAGAGATTGCTCGCTGGAAATAAATTTAGCAACAATGAAGAGGTAATCGCAGAAACTGAGGCTTATTTTGAGGCTTAAGGCGAAGGTTTGATAAAAATGGTATTTTTTACCGCTATTATTGTTGTATCGCCATCGAAGACAACTATATGTGACCTGGTCTACGAAAAGGGAGCTAACGTGCGAAAACTAGTTTTCTGGGAAACAGCTGTTAAAAATAATCTTCCATCCGAATCAACTAAAAAGTGAAAATTGATTTTTTGACACCTAAGCCCCTTCTTCGTAGACCAGGTCACATATACATATATATCTATGCTAACCTATGAACTTATCAGTCCACGTGTTATTGTATGCTCTTTCATATTTTATAAAAGCATAAGAATATCTCAAATAGGATTTATTGACTGCCCAGGATTAACTGCCGTTTTCATTCACTGTGAGCAGGATGTGCGAGTGTAAAGTCATGCGTGTGTGTTCGTAAAATCAAATTAAATTTTAAATTAACTTAAACTCGAGGCTTGTTAGTGCACACACAAACATATCGATCTGCGTTCAAACTGACGTCATGGGAGAATGTACGCCTAAAAATAGATCAAAGTATTGAGCATGTCGTAAATGTCTCACTTTATTATTGTTGAATTTACCTACCAGGAGTACAAGGCTTTATAACGGAGAGTAAGAGTTACGCCTGCAATGGTAGCATATTCATACTCCACAACAACAACAACATCGAAAAAAATTAATAAACTGGCGAGTGAATATCTTTGCATATTAAATTATACTCAAAATATAAACCATTAATAATAACGTTTAAGGGAACACTTACTACAAGTTAGACTTTATTTTTATTTTTTTAGAGTAAAAACGTTTGAAATTTTGAATATTTGAATTTTAATATTTACACTTTGATTGTATAAAAATTAAGTACAGATTGGGCAACGCAACCAAATAAATGTATATATCGATATAGATATACATATCATACCGATATACATATATAATATATATAACTTATTTTTAAATATATAGAACGGTGTGAATCGAGTGTGGAGGAATTTTGAATAAAACAGCTCCGCGGTAGGTATCTTGAATACCAACATCAACACTAACGGGATTACTGGTGAAGAAATGAAAAAAGCAAAGTAAAACAGTTCAAAATTATCGCTGATATTTGAATACCGGTTTAGGATGATTACGGCCACGCTTTCATCCGCTCTCAAAAAGGCCACCACATCCACATTATCATTTTTATTTTCAGCAGCAATGCGAACTGAACCTCCGGCTATGAATTTTGTGAAATGTCCCATCGTATAGAACAACGGTTGTTTGTAAACCTCAAGGTGATCTGATCAAAGCATATACCAAATGTATTATTGAATATGTTAAGATATGTATTCGTAAAATATAAATAAATATTACTTGTGGTGTTGGCAATCATTGGCGCATCGCCACCTTCATAGTCCAACAAAATGTTGCAGTTTATCGGTTCCGTTTCATTTGAATCGGTGTTGAGGTATTTTAGTAAGGTTTGTGCGAATTTCTCACCACGCTCCCACGATCCAAAAATGGGATCGGAGTCCTCTAAATACTTCTCGCTTACGCCAAGCCCGAGAACGCGAATGAAATCGACGTTAATGCCGTGTTGCGTAAAGAAGGATCTACAAATTGAGAAGCATTCCATAAATTCGACAGAACACTTAAATGTTGATTTTTTCTCACTGATAGATATGTTTTCGCAACGTTCTTGGGAACATCTTTGAAATATTTTCTATTGAGTCGGAAATCGAGCCAATAAAGCCTTGAGTCTTCTGCCAGCGTTGCTCCCGGTCAACTTCTATCTCAATGCTCTCAGCAGTCGCTAAATGTTAAATAATTTATATAAAAGACGAAAACAATCACAAATAAAAGCAACTTACGAGCTTCCATAGATCTGGCGATGAGTTGATCGTAATCGAAAATATAATATTTTTTGTAAAGATTAAACTGGCCATGTGTCGTCGCGAAGCGCAGACCCGACTAGGAACCAAAAAAATAGTTCAGGATATTAAGTATTCCAATATATTAAGCCCAGTAGTGATCTAATTACCTTGGACGAAGAGACAACAGCAAAAACATATTCTTCGCTTGGCGTCGGATCATCCAAATAGTCACAATACTTAGAATTGCAAACACATACGAGTCCTGTGCTGTACTCTTTCAGCGCGCATGGCAGAGTCTCTTGATTGGAATGCGCTAAAGAGGTAACAATACACAGTTTATACAAGATCAATTTAGCAGTAAATATATGTATACATATATCCTTTAGATACTCACAAACAAGCATTCCAATCAAGCTGATGGCCAAGAAAAACCCAATAGAATTCGTATTCTTCGCCATTTGCTAGATAATACGCTGTGGAGTTAAGCGTCTGAGTTGCTTTTTATATATGCCTATCGCCCCCAACTGCCAATAGAAAAAGATTAAGTCTTATTTGTTTTGAACAAATTGGTTAACGTATGACTTTTTCTTAGATATGTTTTATAACTTTTTTGTTTTGCCTCTTGTACTCTACTGAGATAAGTAATAAAGTGCTAAAAAATTTTAACAAACTTATCTGAATGAATTGTTTTCGTTTTTTAATATTCGAGCACCGATAAAAGCACGGACTTATTTCAGCAAATTTTTTAGTCACAATCTCACTTATTATTCCAATCACGCTAGTTTCTCCATAACACACCGAGCTCTTACCACTTTCGCAGCACTATTTCTGAAGGCGAAAACTAAAATGTTTGTATACATGAACCAAATATGAAAGTACAACTACCCTAGAATACCCTGCAAATGGTTGTTATATAAAGTAATTGATAACAGTAAATGTACTTAACTATTGAAGATTTACAACGGTCGAAGTGCCGCCTGAATTGGCGTTGCACCAACTTGCTGGTGAAGGCGATCAAATTATCATCTTCAGTTCACTCTCTATATTTAAGTTCCGGTGTCAGAACAGCAACAACAAAGTTATATAATGTAATAAATATATAACACTTAGGAATATATGAGTAAAGTGACATAATCCTGTTCTAGATTAACTCCTGTTGTTTCATTTATACCAATTTTTTGTTCCATTCACTAAGTATCAAAATTCAACGATAGAGTTATTCATTCAACCGTAACTGCAGATTTTTCGCTCAAAGGCCTTAAGCGCAATTATTAAATAATAAATAAAAAAAGATTTCAGTAGCAGGCACGGCATGTTACCCCCTAACGTTATTTCAAATTAGCAATAAATTCCTTCACACACAGTGCCGATGTCATTAAAGTGTTTAAGTTATCAGCAACTTGTGTTTTTTATTGCCAATCTTTTTAGTCATAAGATAAGCATTTTCTATTTGTTATTTGTTATTATTGAAATGTTAACAAGTTTCTGGTATTTCTCTATTTATAGTTAAAGATTGCCAAAGCCGCAGGGTCGGCCCGAGACAATTTACCGCCCTAGACAAATGTCGAATTCTGCGGCCCTTCTAAGCCTACTTTGCCTTAACAAAAAAATTAATAATTTTTAAAAATGATTAAGGTAATTAAAAAAAGCAAGCGTAGTGGATAAAACATACTGAAGAGGAGCAAAACTTTTCAAAAATCTAATTTTACTCAAAAAGTGTATTCCTAGGTATAGTAGATTGTACCGAACCTTCAGTGGCGTAGCTACAACTTCCGGCGCCCGGGGCCAAGGATGTTCTGCCGTCCCCCTTTATCTACCTACCTACAAGTGTCATGAGGTGGTTCGATCAAAAGTGAATTTTTACAAAATATCTTCGATATTAAGTATATAAAATTTAGGAACTAGAAGCCACGCACATTCTGAAGTTCCAAAATTCTCACAATACGGTTTTTGAGGAAATTGATAGTAAATTTACAAGACATCTTATTAAAAGCCATAGAAAAAACCCATTTTCGCCTATATCTTGTACACTTTTGACACAATTTGCCGCAAATTTTTGCCCGAATTGGAGTTTTTAAATACAATTTTTGAAAATTTGGAGAAATAAAAGTATTTGTTACATTCAAAGCATAGGTTAACTGTGAGAGTGACACGTCGCTAGACAAAGCTAGAAAAGTGCATCTTTAAGTTCTATTACTATTTTTAAGAAAGATGTAAGCCAAAATATATAAGACAAATTCAAAGACTGAAGAGTATTCGAGTAAAAATTAATATTTTTCATTATTATTCAGATTATTTCATTGTGAGTGTACAACTCTTTATCTTTTATAATAAATTTTGTAAAAAAAATTGTTGAAGTATTTTTCTGAATATTAAAAAACAGCACAGCGAAGATCGTTTTGCCACCCCCAAGACGTTGCGCCCGGGGCGACGGCCACCCTAACTTCTAATAATTTAGAGGTCAACCTGCCTATTCGCAAAAATAATTATCTATTTAGAAATATTCGGCCAGAGGTAAAGACACTCCTGTTCAAAATTTAATAGAGCAATAAAGCAATAAGGTACCGTAAGTAGTCATATTTATGTGTGAAGACAAGTATATTGTGAGTACCCATGGTTCAGTGCAATAAAGTGCATAGAAATGATTACTTCGATTTTTTGATAAGATGGTATGGAGATGATTATAATTTTAAGGGATTAAGCATTGCTGGTGGGCTACGATTCGATTAGTAGGTGTGTTAAAGACATTGGGGAAACAAGCAAACTTCCTCTTAATAAAAGCAATATCGAAATGAGGAATGCACAAGGTTCTTTAAAGAACATACTTGCTCTATGCTTTTTAGCTGGTTTTGTGGGTGAGTATGGTATTTTATATACAAGTATTGCATATTGTATGAGGGTACCTGCAGAGTGAACGCCAATAGCTTCTTTCGTTTAACACTCATTAATTTTAGGTAAGACATAGCGGATGTGAGATTCAGCGTTGAATTCCGTGCGTACTTTGCTATTATACTGGTACATGTTTGCTTTTTAATTTGGTCATTTTATTTGTGCTTATGGAAGTGAAAAAATACGTTGATAAGAGGAGAGTATAGAGTACGGAATTCATCTATAAACACAAAAAGGCTTGAACTTGGCTGAATGAATTTCGCCATTTGTAAAAGATGTAAGACATTATCCGTAAAATATTCATGAATATACAATATTTTAGCTATTTGAACAGCTTTGCCCTCTTCTTTGCGCTTATCTTTGGTTAGCATCCTCTCTGTGCTGTACACACATAGTTTTGACGCTTATTTTTCGCTTTCGTCAGCAATGCGTCGGCTCGGCTTTGAACGTCCATTCTGCAAACGCCCTAAGAGCATCTGAAAATTCACACATTACGTCAGAACTAATAGAAGATTGTAAAACTATCCTCGAGTTGCACCTCGAAAAAGCTAAATACCTTAACTAACCTAACTAATTAATTACTAATTAATTCTTTTGAAATATTTAATATTTTTAGTAGCACTAAATTCTAATCTCCCTGTTGAGTGACTCTCAATTAATTCATGAATTAATTTTGTTAAGATTATCTTCATCTCTAATAATTTCAGCACTATCAAGTCAAGCAAGCACTCCATGCGCATTGAGGGAATATCCAGCTGGTCTAGTTTGTGTTTGTAACGCCACCTATTGTGACTATTTAGAGAATCCATCACTGGAGAATGAAAATGAGTTTGTCATTGTCTCCTCTTCAAAGGTAAAATTTTGAAATTTCAAGTTTATAAATTCTTCAATGAAGTATTCAACAATTATTTTACATCACTGTGATAAACAAGATTATGTTTGCTGATTTTATTTTTTTTATCGTTTACATATTATTTTATCAACTGAACTGAATCCATTCCAAAACAATACACAATTCTTTCAATTTAAAATATAATATGGTTACTCGGAGATGAAGCATTAATTCCTATGACGACTTGTCTTATCAACATTTAATTTTTTTTGAAGAATATTTTTCGAGAATCGGTAGTTTCAAATAACTGTAACACACTTCGTCTGTTGTTTTTTTTTCTTAATAATCGTCTGACTATAAGTATTTTTTATACAAACTTAAGCCAATTAACCAAAATAATCGAATCGTGTTACTCGTAAAAGGATATTTGTACAATTTGAAACTAATTTTCAGGGCGGTCTGCGTTTTGACACCACAAGCGGTACAATCAATGCTTCCGACTTTATTCAAGTTGTTGACTACAATGAGAGTCTGGAGAATGCTACTCAAGGGAAAATTGTAATTGAGAAAGGTAAATAAAAACAAAATTTATACAAATAATTTAATGTTTAAAATAAAAATTAATTTTTTTAAAAATAAAAACGTTTCACAAAAATTAGTGGATTACCCCTAGTTTCGGCAGCTCTTTAAAAAACAGAATCCTTCATATTAATTTGCATTTACTTAATATTTTCTCAGCGGCTCCTCGTACGGTGACCATTCAAGTGGATCGTGAAAAGCATTTTCAAAACATCACAGGTTTCGGTGGTTCATTTACCGGCGCCGTTAGTTACATTTTGGATAAATTGTCACAAGATATACAAGATCACATATATAAGTATAAACTCCCACCTAATATAATGTTTTTTAAATTTGTTGTAAAATTATGCCACAATTTATTTATCAGATCATTCTACTCCCCAAACGGTATTGGCTTCAATCTAATGCGCACCTCAATCGGTGGTTCTGACTTTGACCAGGCACCCTGGGCGTACAATGAACTGCCCGAAAACGATACTACCCTCAGCAATTTCACACAATTAGATTCACGTGACGAAAAGCGAATTGAACAAATTAAACGTTTGAAGCTGGTAACTAACGTGGAAAAATTGCGTATCAAAGCCGCTGCATGGAGTCCTCCACCATGGATGAAAACTAACAATAAATGGACTGGAATGAGTCGCTTGAAGAAAGAATACTATCAGACGTGGGCTGATTATCATTTACGTTGGATTGAGCTTTGGGAAAAGGCCGGGCTACCCATTTGGGCCATATCAACCGGAAATGAGCCACTAAACGGTGTACTTTTTATGATATTTATAAAATTCATGAGTTTAGGTTGGACCCCAAGTAGCCAGGTAAATATATCAAACGCTACACTCGAATTAAAACTTTCAAACACGTTCTACTGACAAATTTCTAATTTTGAGAACTCATGTTCTGAAATGTTGATCAGATTTTAGGAAATATTTAACACTTGTTTAATTAATAGGCTGTATGGGTATCTGACAATCTGGGCCCCACAATACGCTCCAAATACCAAGACTTGGTTATATTCGGAAATGATGATCAACGTTACACCTTCTCATTTTGGTTCAAAATGGTGAGTTTACACGCTAAACATCATAAAACTTTTTTTATATGCAATGCTTACACATTTTTTGTTAACAGATGAAAGCCATGCGCTCCGATTCTGTGGACTATCTCACAGGGCTGTCGGTGCATTGGTATTGGGATGATGTTTTCGAGCCTGATTTCATTGAAGTCGCTCGCAAAGAGATGCCAGACAAAATTATGCTTGTTACTGAATCCTGTATCGGTGATAAGCCATGGCAGTCGGCTGTACCCATCTTGGGTTCCTGGAAACGTGGTGAGAAGTTTGCACGTACTTTTCTGCAAAATCTTCAGCACGATTTCAATGGTTGGATCGATTGGAACATAGTTTTGGATGAACAGGGTGGACCGAATTATGTGAGCAATTTTGTCGATGCTCCGTCAATTGCCAATATGACAAGTAAAGTGTCTTTTTGTACTATTTTTGGCGAACAGTGGTTTTCATTAAGTATAATTCACTTGCAGACCTCAACGAGTTTTACAAACAACCAATGTTCTACACAATGGGTCATTTCTCAAAGTTCATACCGGAAGGTTCAACTCGTATTGCGGCGGAGCGTACAAACGTCAATGTTGATACAGTTGCCTTTTTAAGACCGGACGGCAGCGTCGCTGTTGTCATCTTCAATAGGTGTGTAGAATGCATCCATATGAGTCTGATATTGAATGTAGTGTAATGACGTTCTTTTTAACTTTCAGTGGTTATGCCAGCGTCAACGTTGAGGTTAGGGATAAGAAGCAGGGCTCAATTAAGATTAATATACCTCAGAAATCAATTCATACCATTCTTTATAATTGATCTTTTTTATATTTCTCATTTTTATAAATAAACAAGTTATTAGTTAAAGATTATTTACATATACCCATGTATATATATAATTTTATAGAGAATATGTTGTTCAATTTTATATTAGAAAGTAGTATCTCGTGAAGTTAACTCGCGAGAAAGTTAAACCTTCGGTTAAGTTGACCGACGTTGAGCGTTCACGTTAACTCTAAAAAGTTAACTTTAGGCTGTTAGCATTTGGTCAACTTTTTCCAAAGACAATAGCAAAGCTCAAATTTGCTAAATTGCACCCTGGAATAGTTTTATGCAAATAATGAATGGCTAGCAAGTTTCAAGAAAATATACCATATTCGCCACTTAAAAATAAATTCGGTTACAATTGTACTCTTTTTGAAAAAAGTCGAGCAAGAACGCGTTTCTTACCCAAAATATCTACCAAAATCACAGACTTTTTAACACTATCTTGCCGATTTTTAATATTTGTATTAGTTGAAGAGGTCGAAGGTCGTCCAGAAGGAGGCACGTCTTTAACGATCTCTCGGCTTCAAGGCTTTGTGCCACTCGTAAGCTAATGTTTTTGATAAAACTGAATCACCGTAAGCCTTTTCCAACATTCGCAATGGTTCCGCATACGAAATTTAGAAAAATCGCAACGCACTACTGAGTTTACAGTTTGTTTACACTGGTAGATCTCGCTCATATTTGGCATAGTATTAAGGGCAGTACTACCAACTTATCAAAATACATCTTTTTGAAATATCATTTACCCGACGAATTTAATTACTACTTCTGGGTGCTTTTTGTACACCTTGTATATCTATGCTAGCCTATGAACTTTTCAGCCCACCTATTATTGTATGCTCTTGGATATTTTATAAAAGCATAAGAATGTCTCAAATAGGATTTATTGACTGCCCAGATTAACTGCCGTTTTCATTCACTGTGAGCTGGATATGCGAGTGTAAACTCATGCGTGTGTGTTCGTAAAATCAAATTAAATTTTAAATTAACTTAAACTCGAGGCTTGTTAGTGCACACACAAACATATCGATCTGCGTTCAAACTGACGTCATGGGAGAAGGTACGCCTAAAAATAGATCAAAGTATTGAGCATGTCGTAAATGTCTCAATTTATTATTGTTGAATGTACCTACCAGGAGTACAAGGCTTTATAACGGAGAGTAAGAGTTACGCCTGCAATGGTAGCATATTCATACTCCACAACAACAACAACATAGGAAAAAATTAATAAACTGAAGAGTGAATATCTTTGCACATTAAATTGTGCTCAAAATATAAACCAATAAGAGTATCGTTTAAGGGAACATTTACCAAAACTTACATAGACTTTATTTCTATATTTATGTAGGTAAAGAATTTTGAAATTTTTGGTATATTTGAGATTTAATACTTTTTCACTGAAAGGTCTTCAGCATAATTATTAAAAAAAGATTTCATTAGTAAACTATTGTTACCTCCTAACGTTTATTTCAAATTAGATTCCTCCACACACAGTGCCGATGTCATAAAAGTGTTTAAGTTATCAGCAACTTGTGTTTTTATTGCCAATCTTTTCAGTCATAAGATAAGCATTTTCTACTTATTATTATAGAAATGTTAACAAGTTTCTGCTATTTCTTTATTTATAGTTAACGATTGCTAAAGCCGCAGGGCCACCCGAGACAATCTACCGTCCTAGACAAATTAACAGAGAAAGTTAATGTTTTTTTATACCCCGGGAAAGGGGCCGAAATGACTTATCTTCTCTTAAAATGTTTTAAGAATGTCATATATTTAAAAATTATTCTCTTTTTTGACTGAATCATGAAAAAAAGACTTACTGCAGATTCATAAATTATTTTCATTTAAAAATGTAAGTTTTTTTGTTAGTTTTTTTCTAAAATAGATAAAAGAACATTACAACAAACACTCCGTTCCCTTGTTGTCGGTAGTTATCAATAATTAAATAATCTTAACTGGGGCCGGCCGCAGACTGTGATATCTATGGTTGTCATAGGTTCTAAATGTTTTATGTTCGAAACACTTCGTTTAAGTATAAAGTCATTTAATAATATTTGGTGTTTCCAAATTGTAGCTTGCCTTATATAGATGCGTGATTTTTTTAAAAGCCTCAACGAATTTTTCCTTGAATAAAAATCAAACAATTTTAGTAACTTATTTCAACCGATCGTATCTTTGATCTATTGTAGAAATGCAGTATCGATAATGATAAAATAGAAATTGATTTAAACATTGAATTATCTTCCCCGCCTTACTAGAACTGTCTTTTCTGTTTTCTCAAGCGAAAGGGTGCCGGCTCTAATTCGAGCGTACATTACCACTCGTACATAAATATTTGATATTTGATATTTTGTGTGCAAATCAACATACACCAAACAATAACAAACAAAATTAACAATGTTGTTTATAATTTATATAATAGAATAAGAAAATATAAAACTATGACTTCTATATATTACATACAAATAAAATAAATGAAGTAATTTTGCACATAGTTTTTATTTTATTTAATTTAAAAACAAGTAAGGAAGGGCTAAGTTCGGGTGTCACCGAACATTTTATACTCTCGCATGATAAAGTGATAATCGAGATTTCATTATCCGTCATTTACAGAATTTTCAAATACCGTATTTGTGTAAAGTTTTATTCCGCTATCATCATTGGTTCCTAATGTATGTATATATTATACAGAGAAGACATCAGATGGAATTCAAAATAGAGTTATATTGGAGGAAGGCGTGGTTGAGAACCGATTTCACCTATATTTCGTACATGTCATCAGGGTGTTCAGAAAATATTATATACCGAATTTCATTGAAATCAGTCGAGTAGTTTCTGAGATATGGTTTTTGGTCCATAAGTGGCCGACGCCACGCCCTTTTCAATTTAAAAAAAAAGCCTGGGTGCAGCTTCCTTATGCCATTTCTTCCGTAAAATTTAGTGTTTCTGACGTTTTTTGTTAGTCGGTTAACGTACTTTTAGTGATTTTCAACATAACCTTTGTATGGGAGGTGGGCGTGGTTATTATCCGATTTCTTCCATTTTTGAACTGTATATGGAAATGCCTGAAGGAAACGACTCTATAGAGTTTGGTTGACATAGCTATAGTAATTTCCGAGATATGTACAAAAAACTTAGTAGGGGGCGGGGCCACGCCCACTTTTCCAAAATAATTACGTCCAAATATGTCCCTCCCTAAAGCGATCCTTTGCGCTAAATTTAACTTTAATATATTTATTTATAGTTTAGTTATGACACTTTATAGGTTTTCGGTTTCCGCCATTTTGTGGGCGTGGCAGTGGGCCGATTTTGCCCATCTTCGAACTTAATCGTCTTATGCAGCCAAGAAATACGTGTACCAAGTTTCATCATGATATCTTAATTTTTACTCAAGTTACAGCTTGCACGGACGGACGGACGGACAGACAGACATCCGGATTTCAACTCTACTCGTCACCCTGATCACTTTGGTATATATAACCCTATATCTAACTCTTTTAGTTTTAGGACTTACAAAATCCGTTATGTGAATAAAACTATAATACTCTCCTTAGCAACTTTGTTGCGAGAGTATAAAAAGTATGATAAGAAAATTTGCCAAATGCCGCCCTAAAATTCTGGCGTCAAACATTTTTAGAGTTCTTTTGAGTAATTGGAAATTTGCAAGTAAGCTTTGCGATCAATATCGGTTCGTTTATTGCCGGCAGCTGCACGGAAGTTTAATTGTTTTGATTAAATTTATGGAAACACGTAATTCGTTTTTTATTGCTTTTCTGATCAACTTTTAGAACGCTTAACCCCACTTTTCTCTTCGAATTGAAATGTTGAAATCTTGCATTTTTTTAAATGAAATTAATATGTGTGTAAATACACTATTTTAAACATGTAAATACTTATATAGGCCATATATAATTACACAGACTGTGTTTGGTTTACCAAACCCTGGAGAGTAGTGATTCGACGAACAATTGGTAAAAACTATTTACTTACTCTCGATCCATAGCAGCCAGCTAGTATCATAAATTTTGGTTGCTGGGGTTGCCTTATAATGAAGGTACGTTTGGGTAGTAATTAATACCAACATAACTTCGCTGAACTTATAAATTGCTATTTCTTAATTACAAATCTTATCTGCTGGTATGCGATGTGTGAAAACAAGCAGAGACGCCGCCGAAACATTCCGTTCGAAACATGTTCACTGAATACATCTGTACTTTATTCAAGTTCAAACATTAGTTTAACTTTCTACTGGAATATATTTGTGCTATGACTTTATATTCGAAGTTCTACAGAAAAACTTTGTAAACAAAGTTATATTTTTAAACTCAAAAATATAGTCATGAAAGAGAAATCTGAAAGGACATTCAATTACTTTTACAGAATTTAAAATTACTAAAAAAACATTAACTACTTATTTAAAGGCAGGTTATACTCGCAAACCTTCTATTTAGAAAAATTCTACCAAACATGTCAAAATGTTTAAGAGGTAAAAACACACCTGTTCAAAATGTAATAAACCAATAAAGCAATAAGGTACCGTAAATAGACATACATATGTATGTGTGAACACAAGTACATTATGAGTACCCATGGTTCAGTGCAATAAAGTACATAGTAATGATTACTTCGATTTTTTGATAAGATGGTGTGGAAATGATTATAATTTTAAGGGATTAAGCATTGGATTTGGGCTACGATTCGATTAGTAGGTGTGTTAAAGGCATTGTGGAAACAGGCAAACCTTCCTCTTAATAAAAGCAATATCGAAATGAGAGATGCACAAGGTTCTTTAAAGAACTTACTTGCTCTATGCTTTTTAGCTGGTTTTGTAGGTAAGTTTTTTTATACTACTGTGATCAGATTGAAAGGTGAACTTTTAATGTATACTTCGCATGTTTTTCGGATCGGTAAATTCATTTTTCTGTAAGTTGGTAGTACAGTTAGTTACACCTATGCTAAATTACACGTCAAATATTTATTAGTTTTGGGATACGCGTCGTTTTGTGAGGCTCTAAAAGTGAATTCCTCGATTTTTACTATAACTGAATTTATGGGACAAAGAAGTGCGATAATGCACCAATGAACTGCATTGGTTATTCGTGATAATTTTCAACTAATATCGTGACGCAATCACCGCATTCCCCTGATTTACCTTCGTGTAACTTCTGGCTATTCAGCAAATTCACATGACCACTCCGAGGACACCGTTTTGACTCAATTAAGGATATAAAAGCTGAATCGAAGAAGACTCTGATGGCCAACACGACGAGGATTTTTCCAAGTGCTATGATGACTGGGAAATTCGTTGGCATAAGTATATTGCAGCCGAAAGGGATTACTTTGAAGAAGATGAAATGGATAAAATTCAACTTTCAACTTGATCACAGTAGTATTTTCTTATTCGAGTCAAGTAAGTGAAGTGAAGAGCTTCACTTCATCTCCCTGTTGAGTGATCTCAATAAATTCATGAGTTAATTTTGTTAAGATTATCTTCTCCTCTACTAATTTCAGCACTATCAAGTCAAGTAAGCACTCCATGCGCATTGAGGGAATATCCAGCTGGTCTAGTTTGTGTTTGTAACGCCACCTATTGTGACTATTTAGAGAATCCATCACCGGAGAATGAAAATGAGTTTGTCATTGTCTCCTCTTCAAAGGTAAAATTTTAATTTTATAAATTCTTTAATGAAGGATTCAACAATTATTTTACATCCCTGTGATAAACAAGGTTATGTTTGCCAAAACAAAATACAACGTTCTTATGGTTCTTAAGGGCTCTTATATATGTATATGGGAAAAATACTAAAATTAATAAATTGGATATATAATATGGTCATCGGAACTTTTTATCATTTTTAGTCGTCGACTTGTCTTATCAACATTTAATTTTTCTGAAGAATTTTTTCTAGAATCGGTAGTTTCAAATAACTGTAACACACTTCGTCTGTTGTTTTTTTCTTAATAATCGTCAGACTATAAGTATTTTTTCTACAAACTTAAGCCAATTAACCAAAATAATCGAATCGTGTTACTCGTAAAAGGATATTTGTACAATTTAAAACTAATTTTCAGGGCGGTCTGCGTTTTGACACCACAAGCGGTACAATCAATGCTTCCGACTTTACTCAAGTTGTTGACTACAATGAGAGTCTGGAGAATGCCACTCAAGGGAAAATTGTATTTGAGAAAGGTAAAAAAAACAAAATTTATACAAATAATTTAATGTTTAAAATAAAAATTAAATTTTTTAAAAATAAACATTTTGCAATTAACTTAATATTCTCTCAGCGGCGCCTCGTACGGTGACCATTCAAGTGGATCGTGAGAAGCATTTTCAAAACATCACAGGTTTCGGTGGTTCGTTTACCGGCGCCGTTAGTTATATTTTGGATAATTTGTCACAAGATGTACAAGACCATATATATAAGTATGAACTCCCACCTAATAATAATGAGTTGTAAAATTATGCCACAATTTATATATCAGATCATTCTACTCCCCACACGGTATTGGCTTCAATCTTATGCGCACATCAATTGGTGGTTCTGACTTTGAACTGGCCCCCTGGGCGTACAATGAACTGCCCGAAAACGATACTACCCTCAGCAATTTCACACAATTAGATTCACGTGACGAAAAGCGAATTGAACAAATTAAACGTTTGAAGCTGGTAACTAACGTGGAAAATTTGCGTATCAAAGCCGCTGCATGGAGTCCTCCACCATGGATGAAAAGCAACAATAAATGGACTGGAACGAGTCGCTTGAAGGAAGAATACTATCAGACGTGGGCTGATTATCATTTACGTTGGCTTGAGCTTTGGGAAAAGGCCGGGCTACCCATTTGGGCCATATCGACCGGAAATGAACCATCAAACGGTGTAATTTTTATGTTTTTTGCAAAATTTATGAGTTTAGGTTGGACCCCAAGGAAACAGGTAAATATAAAACGCTGCCTCTGTCGATCCGCTTATGGAATATAATAATAATATATGTACATACTAAGTTCGAATGAAAATTGTTACACTGACAAATTTCTAATTTTAAAAATTTGAGTTCTGAAAGTTTGATCAGATTTTAGGAAATACTTGTTTAATTAATAGGCTGTATGGGTATCTGACAATCTGGGCCCCACAATACGCTCCAAATACCAAGACTTGGTTATATTCGGAAATGATGATCAACGTTACACCTTCTCATTTTGGTTCAAAATGGTGAGTTTACACGCTAAACTTCATAAAACTTTTTTATATGCAATGCTTACACATTTTTTGTTTACAGATGAAAGCCATGCGCTCAGATTCTGTGGATTATCTCACAGGGCTGTCGGTGCATTGGTATTGGGATGAAATCTTCGAGCCTGCTTTCATTGACGTCGCTCGCAAGGAGATGCCAGACAAAATTATGCTTGTTACTGAATCCTGTATCGGTGATAAGCCGTGGCAGTCGGCTGTACCCATTTTGGGTTCCTGGAAACGTGGTGAGAAGTTTGCACGCAATTTTCTGCAAAATCTTCAGCATGATTTCAATGGGTGGATCGATTGGAACATAGTTTTGGATGAACAGGGTGGACCGAATTATGTGAGCAATTTTGTCGATGCTCCGTCAATTGCCAATATGACAAGTAAAGTGTCTTTTTGTATTATTTTTGATGAATAGTTATTTTTATTAAGTATGATTCACTTGCAGGCCTCAACGAGTTTTACAAACAACCAATGTTCTACACAATGGGTCATTTCTCAAAGTTCATACCGGAAGGTTCAACTCGTATTGCGGCGGAGCGTACAAATGTCAATGTTGATACAGTTGCCTTTTTAAGACCGGACGGCAGCGTCGCTGTTGTCATCTTCAATAGGTGTGTAGAATGCATCCATATGAGTCTGATATTGAATGTAGTGTAATGACGTTCTTTTTAACTTTCAGTGGTTACGCCAGCGTCAACGTTGAGGTTAGGGATAAGAAGCAGGGCTCAATTAAGATTAATATACCTCAGAAATCAATACATACCATTCTTTATAATTGATATTTTATATTTCTCATTTTTTATAAATAAACAAATTATTAGTTAAAGATTATTTACATATACATATGTATATATATTTATAATTATATAGAGAATATGTCTTTCAAATATATGTTATACTATATAAGCTTACGGAAATTTCAATTAACGTTTTCGTGACTTAAAATATCGCGGAAAATTAGCTCAAACTATTACATGTGCAGCATGTTGAGAATTTCCATATTCGTTAATTAATATTATTCAGAGCAATTTAGTCTTGTATAAATGCTCAGCGTGCGGAGTTGCCTTGTACGTCTGTCTGTCTCTATTTATGCGAACTAGTCTTTCAGTTTTTGAGATTTCGATCTAAAACATTGCACACGCAATTTTCTCACTAAGCAACGGTTCGAAATTTCGAAACACTGATATCGGACCACTATAGAATATAGCTGCCATATAAACTAAATGATCACAATCAAGTTTTTGTAGAGACAACTTTTTTATTTGATAAGATATCTTCGTTCCTCTTCCATTGATCGCGGCCCTTTGCCCCTTGCGCAGCCGTGGGTTACAATATATGTATACTATTATAAAGCAACGCCTTAATCTCCGAATAAATTTTAAGATCGCACCTATGGTATATTAGGCGTCATTCAAAGTGACGGTTCAAATGTGGAAAAATCCCAAAAACAACCATATTTGGTTAATAAGGAACTCATTGCTTGGCGTCTGCGCTGAGCATATGTACATATATGCTCATATTATTTAAAAAACTATAATGAGGAATATAAGTGATGGGAGCGGATATCTTTCTATTCAACAAAAAAACCGAAGTCTGCCCAAATACTTTCCGGCAAGTTCTATAAATTAGCGTTAACATCTCTAATTTATAGACAATAAAACAATAAAATTTTAAAAAGTGGTTTGGTTTGAAGGGGTATTTTACTCTAGAAGCATGAATTTCAGGTAATTTTTAAAGTGTGGTAAAAAAAGGGCAATTAATATTTTTATTATCCATTTTTGTATGGTGTTTTTATTGATATCTTAAGAATACAGAAAAAAATTTTACTAAAAAATATTAAAAATTAAAATAATTAGAGGGCGGGAGAGACAGGTGTAAAAAAATAACGCATCCTGGTGACATTGATCCTGACTCTCTTGGTAGTCTGAAAAAAAATAAAAAAAAAATCTTAATCAGTAAGGATGCTGCATAGTCCCAATTTCAGGGAACACGAAAATTTTTTTTTTGAAAAATGGCGACTCCCTGAAAATAAAAATCATTTTTTATGCTTTTTTTGAAATTCCTGAATTTTTGTAAAATAATTAAAACAAAAAATTTTGACACGATGCTGGTAGGAATGATAAAGGATTATATCAAGGATTTCAAGTAAATCGGTTGCATAGAAATTGAGATAATGCCGGTAACGTGTGGAAAAAAGTAGTTTCGAGAAAAACGCGTTTAAAAAATTCTATACGGCCGAACCGGGCTAGGTACTGCGTCACTAAAGTAACTGTAGCTCTTAAAATAATTTTAATTTTTAAAAATCCTTTAGAGGATATGTTCTTAAGAGTCTAAAATTTAAATATATGAAAAAAAATCGAATTTTTCAAAATTCTAGAGTAGAACAAGGAACAAGTTATCAATGTAAGAAAATTACATAGTTTAGGATTGATTAAAAAATAAATATTTAAAAACAAGCATTATGTGTGCAAAATTAGATTCAGGATGTGTTCTAACTTTCTCGCCATCAAAGTACTCGCCGTAAGTATTTTAGTCGTTAATTTTAAAAAGTATCGCCAGCGTAATGAAACGAATACGAATACCTGCGAACCATATTACTCTCCAGCACGAAAAAGGTTATCAAAACAAAAGCCATTAAAACAAATAAATATGGAAAAGTAAAGGTGAGCGAAGTGGAAAGTGAGTAAAGTAACAATAACAAACGTAGAGATAATGAATTGATAAGCCAAAGTGTAGCCGTCTGAGAGAGCTATGACGCCAGTAGGTATTGAATTGCGAACGAGTGTGGGTTGTACGAATCGCTTGTTCACAATTATTCAAAGATCTACGTTTTTCGAGTGAAGTCGTGTTTGCTCCGAAACTAATGAATTACATAAAAAGCAGACGAAGTGTGAAAATGATTTATAAAATATTTTTTTTATTGGTCTTAAGTTTCAACTACGATATATTTACTGGTAAAAATATTTGATATAGAAGGTTTGATAGTGTAAATATTAAAGTGGTTTTGTAATTTCAGCTAACGCGAGCAGTGATTGTACACCCCGCCGGACCAAGTACGGCTTAGTGTGTGTTTGCACGGTGGATCACTGCGATTATTTGGAGAATCCCCAGCCCAGCTCAAACGAGCTTGTAGTAATTTCTTCAAGCAAGGTACCAGCCAATGTTTATATGAAATTAAAAGAAAATCTTAATTAATTTACTCTCCTTTACTCTCCCACTCTCTTATATTATGTAAAACTTTTATATTTCTTGTACACACCTACCAACCCCCTCGCAGGAAGGCCTACGCTTTGCTGTAAGTAAGTTAAGCTTTGGCGAAATCAATACAAAAACAAATACAGAGACAAGTTTAAATGAAAGCAACGTCGATTTCGAAAATTCAGCGGTGATCGTCGATAGTCGACAAACTTTTGCACAGCTTTTGATCGATACGGGCGAACGTAAGTTTTGCATTTAGAAATTCGTTTTTCCTTTTTTATTAAATAGTGTTCATCACAGTTTTAACTTCCAGATTTACAGCGAACAATCCACTTAAACTACGAGTAAATCGCTCAGTGGAATATCAAAAAATCACAGGCTTTGGTGGTGCATTCACCGGTACGGTTTCACATTTATTGGGACAATTGGATCAGAAGCTTCAAGATCACATTTATAAGTACGCTTCAATTATTTGAACAACTGACCTTTCTAAAGCTTTCGAAATAAATAATTTTAATATTACAATTTGCTTACTGTAGGTCATATTATCATAAGGATGGTATCGGCTTCAATATGCTACGCACCCCAATTGGTGGCTGTGATTTTGATCTTGCACCTTGGGCTTATAATGAGGAGCCTCGTGATGATCCCAAACTCTCAAATTTTCAAAAGTTAGATCCCCGCGATGAAATTAAAGTCCAACAAATGGAGCGTTTAAAGTCAGCATCCGATTTGGAAAACTTAAAAATCATGGCTGTGGCTTGGAGTTCGCCAACTTGGATGAAGACAAACGGACAGTGGTCAGGCATAGGATTGTTGAAGACTGAATATTATCAGGCTTGGGCTGATTATCATCTGCGGTGAGTTGAAATATTATATACACATAATATATATATTTATCTAAGGTTTCATCCAGGGTCATGGTAGTCATAAAAGTTAGTCCTTTATGTTGATGTTGTTATTGTAAGGGCAGAAAACATTCCTGAAGTAATTTCGACGAATGGTGCCAAGTTGACAGTCCTTGGACGGACTTTCGTAGGAATCTAAGGTTTCAGGAGGTTTAAATACCTTTTCCGCGGTCATGGTGGTCATAATAGTTAGTCCTTCATGTAGGAACTCCTGAAGTAATTTCGATGAATGGTGCCAAGTTGACGGTTCTTGGCCGGATGAAAATTCGGGTTCGCCCCGATTATTTAGACCAGAGTGTCGTGAGAATCTAAGGCTTCAGAAGGTTAAATTACCTCTTCCGGTGTCATGGTAGTGATAAAAAATAGTTCTTCATCTCAAAATCGGATTTAGAAATGCCCAAAAATCGAGTTAGTCCATTCTGCTTAAACGATTCAGATACATATACCTATAATTAAATATCCTAAAATGTTCGAAGAAAGGGTTGTTATGCTCAAACATTCATCATACCTGTAAACTTGGTTAAATATTCCTCTTTTTGCAGATTTATAGAGTTAATGGATGCTAAAAATATGCCGATATGGGCCATATCAACCGGTAATGAGCCGCTTAACGGAATCGCCTTTTTCTTTTTCGTCCACTTCATGAGCCTTGGTTGGATACCAAGGAACCAGGTACTTTTTAAACATTTATTCCAAAGACTAACATATACATACAATTTGTTATAAATTGCACTCGTTTAGGCAGTTTGGCTGAATGACTTTCTTGGACCTACAATTCGAAAATCGAAATTCAAAAATGTTCTGATATTCGGAAATGACGATCAACGATATTCTTACCCTTCGTGGTTTATTCAAGTGAGTACGAGAATATAAAATGTTATTTTCAATCGAACTAGACTGAACAATCTTCTCACGAACTGACTATAACAACGAATGTATGCACCAAACAATTTGTGAGAACTTTTATTTTATAAGTAACGTCCAAACTTTTGAAAGAGTACTTATCTCTTTGCTCATACACTCGTATAAAACCGTCATCTATTCAACTATAATCAATAGAAGTCGGACTGGATAAATATCGACACGTTTTCAACGGCGCTTGAACTTTCTTGTATAAAATAATGATGTTCGACCATAGTATTTTATCCATAATATCGCATCGTGACAAAATAATTAAGACCAGTAACTCTCCAGTCTTTTATTCACATATATACTTTGTTTATATTTTTAAACTAACACCTCACTGCTTTATTTCTGTTAAGATGAATCGCACTCGCCCAGGTGTTCTTAACTACCTGGACGGCTTAGCGGTACATTGGTATTGGGATGAAATGTTTGCACCCAATCTAGTAGATTTAACAGTTGCGCAGTTGCCGGGCAAAATTGTGCTGAACACTGAATCCTCAATAGGAGACAAGCCATGGCAAACCCATGGACCCGAACTTGGTTCGTGGGAACGCGGTGAACAGTACGCACGTGATATCTTGCACAACCTGCAACATTCCTACAATGGCTGGATCGATTGGAATATCGTTTTAGATGAGCAAGGTGGGCCGAATTACGTGAATAATTATGTGGACGCGGCTGTGATTGTGAATGCCACAAGTAAGTGCGAATATTTAAATGAACGTTTTTTTTTTTCCAATTGAAATCTGATGTTTTCTTAACAGATCGCGCTGAGATATACAAACAGCCCATATTCTACGGCATGGGTCACTTTTCGAAATTCCTGCCCGAGGGTTCGGTGCGTATTGAGGCGAGAATGCTAAGCGTGGCTGTGGAGGTGGTTGCTTTCAAGCGGCCCGATCAACGCATCGCTGTGGTGCTGCTCAATAGGTATGTGTGTCATCGCATATTTAAGTATTAAAAGATGTCTAGGTACTGTTAAGTGCTTAAAATTCGATTTATATAGCAGTGGGTGTGTTTGCCACGCGTCTTTGTGTTTATATTCAAACGCAATTTATATTCAAACGCATTTGTTGTTCGTTGTCAGTTGTTGTATTGCTACTTAACTCAATGTTAACACACTTTTATGACGAGTTTATTAAAATGCAATTAAGATGCGAAGCATTAACACACTTGTGTACTTATGCAATACACAGACAAACATATATATATATGTATATACGCCTTAATATTCGGCGTACTTACGTGCGCCCTTGATATGTTGGCATGCCTCCATCTATAAGTGCATTCCCTTGTCATTAAATTGCAATATTTTCTTAAGAGTGCTCTCTTAATATGCGTGGTATACATATATTTATGTATATACATATATATGTTATATACGTAAATTAATATATGTACTATATACATATGTTCATACGAGTTTTCGGCAATTCAGTGGTGTAAGCGCTTCCTTCTGTTCACTTTGGTTCGGTTTGTTTTGAATAAAATATGAAGTAAAGCAAAATGAGCGAAGTGCCTAAAGACAGTATTACAAGAGCTTGTTTTCTTCAAAGTTTAACAAAAACTTGAATTCTTGCTTAAATTGTTTTCAATTTCAAATTCAGCGCGGAGATATCAGACATCGGGAGAATACTAAACACTATTTGTTTGCTTTTTATTAAAAAAATAATGTTCGCAATTTAATATTTACATATCTTTGTGGTTTTTGTAATCAGTATTTTGTTGTTAAAAAGCTAAAGTGAAACTTTTGCAAAGTTGAGCATTAGTTTGCCACTTTTTGTTTTAGCCAAAAAAAAAGGCCGCTGTATATTATTAATAGGTTTAAGTGCTACAAGACACGCATCTTGTCTATGCAGAAAATTTGCATTTTATTTATTAATACATTTTTATTTAAATTGCAGCGAAAGCCGTGCCGTCGATGTGCTGCTGACTGACAGTGTGCGCGGCGAGATAAAGATCAATATACCAGCGCATTCATGGCACACGATTGTCTATAATTAAGTGCGCACACAACTACACATACTTGTACATATGTATATGCAAAACTACTTTTTAAACTAAATCATATTTCTAGACTACTTCGGGTTTTACACCAATTCGTTGAGCAAATACTATAAGTTAAAAACTTGACAAATAATTTTTGAAAATAAAATAAAATTAGTACTTAAAATTTTGCAGTTGCCTAGTTCTTATTTCTTATTTTGTTGAACAAAAATGATACTTTACTTCTTATTTATAAAGATGGAAGAAGAATTTATAAGAAAGAGGATTCACATCATTTTATTTCAAACAACACACATACCCAGCGACTTTTTCTGTGCTCAGGTCTCCAGAGAATGGTGGGAGAAAAGAAAACGGCGAAAGTAAAATCTTTTTTAAAGCCAAATTTTTGAAATGTTGAAAGATCGCTTTAACTAAAGTATATATTACTTGCTCTCTATCATCCGTGTGAAAGATAATTTGAAGAGATATGAAGATAAAAAGTGAGTCAAAAAATAAATGTTATTGATCAAGTTAAGAGTTTTTATTCCCATTTACAAGGTGTGTTCCAAAGTAAACAGGACTTAAAAAAAAAACAGAACAAATGGTTTTTTTCGGAAAAATCAATTTATTTTATTCAAAATAGTCTCCTTCTGCTTCAATACAGGTTTTTGCACGGTCCAAAAGCATGTCGAACGCGTGGTTTAGCTCGTTGGCCGGTATGGCCGCCAGTACGCCGGTGCAAGCCTTTTGAATGACCTCTACGTCTGCATTACGCTTTCCTTTCATGAGCAAATGCATTTCTCCGAAAAGGAAGAAGTCGCACGGTGCCATATCAGGTGAATACGGGGAGTGGTTAATGGTTAAAATTTGATTCTGAGCAATTTTTGGTCGTCAGTCAATTTGTGCACACACCTTTCGTAAGACCAAATGTTCGGTCAAAATGCGATAAATATTGGATATCAATGTTTTGGAGACATTCAATTCCATTTTCACGAATTTTAATGACGATTTCGGCTGATTTTTAATGAATTCACGCACAGTTTCGATGGAATTTCCGGTGATCGTCATTTATGTCCTCTTTGAAAACGTCGAAACCACTCGTGCACTCTGCTACGGGAAAGGCAATCATCACCATAAACTTGCTTCATCAACTGAAACGTTTCGGTAAAAGTTTTACCAATTTTAAAACAAAATTTAACGTTGACTCTTTGTTCGAAGCTTATTTTCGCAGCCATAAGACAAACATACTGACACTTAAAACGCCATAACTTCACTTCCAATTAATGAAATATCATGAAATTCTCACTGGATAAAGATGACAGATTTTAACGCACCAGTCAACATATAGATGGCGTCAGATTCAAAAAGTCCTGCTTACTTTGGTACGCTTATCCAGTGAATTTGAGTTCATTATCAAGCTGGAAGTTGAGGTCCATAACTATTTAAACCGATATTTGCATTAACTTAAATAGACATAATATATTTCCGATTCACCCTTTCTATGCTTCTATATAAATATACATACACAAAATATTTGATTATTCATCAATATTTATTTTGTCGCGTTCAAAGTAGTCCCCACCAGATGTAATACACTTATGCCAACGATTTTTCCATTCCTCGTAAAATTTTTCATAAGCACTTTTTGGAATAGCCTTCAGCTCCTTCAGCGAATTTAGTTACATCTTTTCGACCGAGTGAAAACGAGTTCCACGGAGCGGCAATTACAGTTTAAGGAATAAGAAAAAATCACACGAAACCAAATCTGGTAAATAGTTGGTTGATCGGTGGTATACATTGCGTTTTTGGCTTTAAATTCGGTCACAGTCATGGCTTGATGCGATGGTGCATTGTCCTTGTGTAAAATCCATGAATTGTTTTTCCACAATTTAGACCATTTTCGAAGGATGTACTCACGGAAACGCCTCAATGCGGCCAAATTGAAATCCTTATTGACTGTCCGTTCCTCCGAAATAAATTCATAATGCACCACATTACAAATACATTGATTTTTGAGCGCCTTTGTCGTAGTTTTTGTTTGGTTTTGGCTCGTTTTTTCCCTCTATTCCGATAATTATTGACTTTTTTGCATATCAAACCCATAAACCCATGTCTCATCGGCAGTTCTAATGTTCTCTATCTGGGACGGTATTCTTTAAAAAAAAAAAATCCGCTTTATCGGGACGAATCGACCAAAAACACGTTTAATACCCAAAATATACACCAAAATCATTCGAACAGCCATCTTGCCTTCTCTTTAACACTTACTTGACGACTTTTAAACACCATATCCTTCTTTTTTTTTAATATTTTTATCAGTTGGAGAAGTCGAAGATCGTCGAGAACGAGACATGTCTTCAACGATCTTGTCTTTGAAGGCTTCGTACCAATCGCAGGCTTGTGGTTTTGATAAAACATAATCGCCATAAGCATAATATTCGCAACGATTCCGCATACGAAATTTAGTTAGAAATTTTAGACAAATGCTTTGTTCGATATTTTTATCCACTGAGGTGTACTGACTTAAGCAGCTGCTGCAATCAAACGGGGTGACTGAACGCGCTCATATGTAGGTAGCTGCCATAGTAATTAAATACAATCCTACCAACTTAGCAAAACATATTTTTTTGAAATATCATTTACCCGGAAAATTTAATTACAATTTCCATGTTTTTTTCACAATGTATATCTGCATCTTGGTATGCATTCAAGCTTTGCGGTGTGTTTCCATTTCGCCTAAAATAAGCTTCTGAATAATTTTCATTACAGCATAATGAATGTAGCGTGTTTTATTGCATTCCATCCAAGAATGCGCATAAAATGCACACCATTAAGGTCGAATTCCACAGCAAGCTTTAAACTTATTTTTATGATCCAAATATTTATGCGCAAAAGTTTACACCCATAAGCACTATAATTATACAACTAAACTTACACCAAATAATTTATTAAGCTATGAAGGCCTATCACACAGGATATCAAAGAGCGAAGACGCCGCAGAGAAAGATACAGTCAAAAATATATGGAGATTTTATGGTTGAAGGAAATGCATTATTTATTGCACATTTTTCAAAAAAAAATGAAAAACGCTTCGCTCCGCTGGCAGTTGTCGCTCAACTTAATCCTTCTTGGCACACACCGAGCGTGAGATGTTTTAACGATCGCTGCATTGTCACTACTCGGCGCGGTGACGCCTTGATCGTCAAACACCCACAGAAATGAGACAGAATAGTGGAAATTCATAATTTCGTCTTTTCCGCTGCTTCCGTAACGCTTAATTATTTTTCATTGTAAACAGACGAAAGCATTTTTCATACTTACATCACATACACACATAAAAACATGATAGTTCTTAGTGGGGACCTTTTGCTATTCGCTCCCAGCGGTTGTAGGTGCATATTTTTGTTGTTGCCTAGCTTCTCGTCGTTGATATGAATTATCTGTAATATGACGTTTTTCGTTACGCAAAATTTAAAATGTTAAACAAATTTCCGTCACCGCATCTCTATGTATGAATTACATTGGCGTTGTTGTTCTCCCTCATCAATTGAGGCGATCATTTTGAATGACACTCATTCCGCCGCTTTGCTAAGCGAAATGAGCTATACACTCCTTCGGGTACGAGTGTTCTTCATATATATGTAGACATGTGTATACTTGTATGTACCTATAAGTGTATGCACACTCGCAGAATGACTTACTTTGGATGTCATTGCCTTTGTAACTAAAAATACGAGTACTTCCTTTTTCCCTATTTTCGAATATCCCGACGGAGGATATGTTGTTGAGAGTAGTTTTCAAATGCTATTGGGTCATGAGTTATTTAATCCGTGTTTTTAAAGTCATACTTACAAATGACATTGAATACTTCTAGTTACAATAATGTTGTGTGCACTGTTATCGATATGCGAAGTGCTCCTTTGAGACGTGCGGCAGCTGTCAACTCTGTGTCACTTTTCCGATTACAACATTTTTCTTCGTAACGGAATCTATCTGAGTTAGCACGTGATTTTACTTCGCTTGTGTAATAAGGAAGTGATAATTAATTTAATGGGAATTCAGTTCCACCGAACTTTCAGATCAGATCGGAATCCAAGAAATTTTAAATATATGTACATATACTACACTGACCGACATATTCGGCATAAGGTTTATTAGAAAAAGAAATCATTATATGTAGTACTTGCATATGAGAGTTGGGTTAGTATCGAGCCGATTTATCTATTTTGCCCAATACCAAATACTAAAAAACCAATCATATAGAGTAAAGTCAGCAGGATGTTCGAAAATCCTGATATTAATTTTATTGGGGCCAGACCAAGTTTTCGCTCAAAGTAATCTATTTTAGGCACAAAGGTACACTATTATGAATAAATAAGAAGTATAGCTTCAAAAACGTTCGCACATTTGCATTGAGATAATTCACATATTGGTCGATATATGCGGTACAGAGACACCCGGAAGTTCGAAAATCCTGATGTTAGATATATGGGGGCTCCGAGAAGTACTGACCCAATTCAACCCATTTTTGATACACAGAATTACGATTATCAGGAAAGGATTCTGAATTTCCATTATATATCTTACACATTGACCGATATTTTCGATCAAAAGTCAACTATAGGTATTGGGGTCCCAATATTTGGTACCTGGGAGCTTGAACACTTTTGGTTGCATTTGAACAATTTTCTTGCAAAATTTTAATTGTTTCTTGATTTGTGTACTGGAAAGTAAAATAATCAAGTGGAATTTAAAATTTTGCTATATGCGAAGTACGCATGGTAGTAGTCCGAACTCGCTCATTTTCGCAATGTGGCATAAGAATATAAGAAAAATATCAAGTACAAAATTATATTGACATCGGTCGGTCGGGTCCCGAGATATGGGTTTTCATCAAAAAGTGGTCAGTGCCACGCCCATCGTCCAATTTTTACACCGGCTCCCATAAAGCTATTTCATACCATCTCGGAGGTAAAATTTAATGTCTCTGGCGTATTAAGTTATTGATGTATTGCACTTTTAGTAGTTTTTGAGAGCACCGTTATATGAATAACCCCGATAATTCACCGATTTCTTCCAATTTCACACTTTCGGTAAGAGTTCTTATAATATTCGTGCTGAGCGAATTTGGTTATTGTAGCTTTATTGGCTTAGAAAATATGTCCGCTCACAGGTGCCCCTTATTACCGCGATCTCCTGTGCCAAATTGGAGTTTTATAGCTTAATTTAGTCTTTAGTTGGCCCTTTATAGGTTTTCGGTTAATGGCTTTTTGTGCGGGTGGCAGTGCCGCGCTTACGCTCATCTACGATCTCGTAATTGGTTTTTTGTTCTAAGGAACCCGCATACCAACTTTCATCAAGATATCTCAATTTTTATTCAAATTACAGCTAGCACGGGCGGACCGCCGACAGGCAGATAGTCACCCGGATTTCAACTCTTCTCATTGTCCTGATCATTTGTATATATGTACATCACCCTATATCTATCTCGCTTAATTTTAGATGATACCTACAACCGTGGACCAAACTATAGGACTCTATAGCCACAAGTTGGAAGAGTATAAAAATACTTCACGTCAAGGAGTTTAAAGGAAAATATTTCAAAAACTCACCAGTGGCGCGGGGGCGGGGCTTTAGGACATCATTGTTCGTTATATGTTCTTTTGGAAAACTGATTCTTCTTCTGAAGGTAAACAAACTTCTTAAGATCCAATGGTCAATTTAACCGAAACTCATGTGTATGTGTGCTCGTTCATCCGTTTCTTACGAGTTGCACGGTGTGCATGTGTTAGCTTCCGCGCTAGTTCCTTCAATGTATTGGACTTTCGGTAGTCGCGACTTCCTGGGGATTCTTATAACCTTCTGGCAGCAATAATATAGTTATATTGCATGGTTTAAATAGAATTCTTAGCCAGTAATAACGAAGTGCAACTGATATCACTTCAATTCGTTTACCAAATCCAAATTTTGGACCATTTATGCGCCATTTAGGAACGTCACTACTGAAAAATTCTTAAACTTTTACAGCCACTTAAATGCTGTGTCACATCTGATTAGCGCACTAATGTGCTGCAACAAACAAACAACAGCAACAAAAGTAAAGTGGACACATCCGGCTAATGGCAATCAACCGGGACACTTAGCACCCTCACATTCGAAGCGCCGAAAAACAGTGTGTGCAGTAGCGTATTTGGAGAGCATTCGGCGCATTAAGAGAGTGCCAGCGATATAGCGCCGTTGAGGAAATATACTATACATATATTTATATTACTCTTTTGTGGATGCAACAGCGCCTTTGAAATGTGATCGGCATTTTATGCTTGAAATGCAGCTGACAATTAAGCGAGTGAGCGTGTAAATGTGAGTGAGTGCGCGTCAACTCGGCAGCTTGACAGTGTGTTGTTGAGCACTCAATTTACGATTCGACATGGGAGCACTCGAAAACCGTGGAAAAAACAAAGTCCAACGTTCATACATACACATACCCTGTAGTTTGTAGACGCATCAGCGGCGCTGACAAGTCTGCATATCTACTTGTAGGCGTACAACCCAATGCTTTCACAAATGTATGAGTTATTGTACCAGCATATACATATACATTGGCTTCCTGAGTGGCACACCTAGGGCTTGAGTCGTAGAGACGAACATGACACGGGCACAGTCTCTGCAAATTGGTCTGACAGAATGTGTCAGCTGTTGACATGATCTTGTTGCTGTCGCGATGATTAGTGATTGCTCTTGACAACAGCAAAACGAAAACTCTACAAGCGCTCAGAGAAATGTTTTACTATATATACATATATATTGTATATACATATATATATATGCACATTTAGTTAAGTGGCAATTTTTAACATTCTGTCAAAGGACATCGCTTCGCTAGACTATCACGACCCCGCTTTATCCTCCCAACTCGAAATGTTTTTCCGTTCGAGACTTGTCTTGTTTTGCGTGCTGCGGTAGACACTATTTGTTATTTGAAATAACCTAAAACAAATAATGGAAACATGCTTTGATCTCGCTGAAAATTTGCACACACAACCGCTAAGTACATCACCATGCACTCACGCCGCATAGCACCCGCCTCTCCTGCCCACAGCGCACAGAATGCGCAGAATGCCTCCAGTGAAGTGCGACGACAGCTCATGATACTCGTATTCGGGTGTAAATTATATTAATGATGGCTCATTAGCTCCTTTCCATTCCCCTGTATGTACACATGGAGCTTCTTAGTGTTGCTCTGGTTTCTTTTTGGCGATCACTATGTGTTATTGCAGCTATGGGAGCTCAATTGAAGGGGGTAATTGACACTGCCACTACTTGTAAACATATAGCATATATTTTTTGTTATTGTTACTTTTTAAAAGTTTATTGTTGTTGTCGCTACTATGTAAGCAGAATGTTAAAGTGTTTTTTGTCGTTGACAAGTTACATTTAACGGGAAATATATGAGCATTACTTGTGTGTTCCATATGTTGGCGGTATCTTTTTACATAGTCGCTCGCGATCGGTGCAGAGATGATCTCGTCATCAGCGAAATGCCACCAACGTTTAGAGAGTTTTGAAGAAATATAAGTACATAAGTATGAAGAGGAAACAGAGGATTTGTAAATTTACAGAAGAGTGAAAAATTATAACGAGTTAGTTCGTTGTAAATATGTACATATGTCTATACTTTTACAATTGAATTTTCGAAAATTTAATCCTGAGTGCTTTAATAAAAGTTAAAATTTTTTTTGTAGTATTTTATCAATATTTATAGTATCATCGATAACCAGGAATAAAGTACAACAATTTTCTTGGTTTTATATCTTCTGGTGCTGCTTAATCGGCGGGCGGGGCCCTGCTCTATAATAAGTTTAATCAACATATATCCTAAACCACTAAACCCTAACAACCAATTTCGCTTAATGCAAATATTATAAAAATTACCAGCGACAGTGAGAAAATGGATGATTTTTAACAGTACCGTTATATGAAGAGTGAACTGCTAAAAGCGCGATAAATCAATAACTAAACACGCTAGAGGCATTAAATTTTACCACCGAGATAGTATAAGAGGGCTTTAAAGGAGCCTGCGACACCCACTTTTTGTTAAAATCACATATGTAATTCGAGATTTGCCTGACTGAATTCGGTATGTGACATTCTTCCCAACTTCGTATGTAACAGTGCGAAAATTGGAGAAATTTCTTTCGCCTTCCGGTGTTTCTTATCAATTAATATAACGAGATAACACGTTGCCTTTGCAGTGCGCCAACTTATCACAAAAAATGGTCCAAACCGAATCAAAACTGTTCAAGCCCTTGGATACCGAATATGTGGACCCCAGAACTTAAAGTTGACTTTTTACAAAATTAATAATTGAAATTCGGACACAATACCGTCCTAATGTCTGAATGTCAAAAATGGGCTTAATAGGGTCAATAAACCCATTAGCCCCATTACAGGGTTTGCCCTGAAGTAATAAGGCTGAGTCGATTTAAAAAAATGTATTGAACCAATTATTACAATTCTTTAAAAACTTTCAAAATAGGCCGTTTCTGTGTCGATGCCTGGTGTCTCCGAAACAAACTACTTCTTGCTAAAGTAACAACTGGGTAAGCCTGCTTGGTCATACCAAACGTTTATGTCGCAGATTTATCGAGTTTCACATAGAATTTAATCGCATATCTCTGCTCTAGCGAACGCTGCATTTTCGGCTTGAACCACTCACAGAAACACGTCGCACGAAAATGTTTGTCTTGACTCTCCAGGTGCTCGGAAACAACTGGCTGCTCATTCGTTAGCTAGGAAAACTCTCTACCGAATGAAAGCGGTCCCCGAACGCTCCAGAGTACAGTCGTGACGGTGGAAAATCAGTCCTATTACTTCCCGGACAAACCCTGTATACCTAATATAATATAAAATTTTTCTAATTTCCTGGTGACCATGTATCGCATATATTGGCCAATAGCCTTCCTTACTTGTTTCTGCATAGTTTTTACTTATTCTCATGGGTTTCTGCGATTCGTAAAAAAAACTTATGTCTTGAAGGCCTACCAAAAAATATTGGTCTAAAGTATGGTAGTATTGATGTTATTGAAACCTCTATATACTACTATAACGATGACTATGTTAACTATTCGACTGCTGTTTACTTTCAGGCTCATACACATAAATTCACGACTCATCTGTCACCTGTCACGATGTCATGGACATGTTTCGAAGCACTGTCATCGTATTTTTTAGCATTTTTCTCTACCAATCAAGCCGAGCCTGTTTTAAGAATGACTCGGTAAACACATTTTTTAATATTTGTAATATTGAATGTGTGCTGATCGCAAAAAATTCTTGTGATTTAATTCCATTTTTGGTCAAGACGAATATTTTAAATTACTGAAAATAACGCAACTGGCGCTCGTATTTCAAAAAGTGTATTTCTAAGTGTGTTCATCACCAAAATGTTAAACTTTAAAAACACTAGGGTTACTAAATACCGAAATGAAAAGGCAACCTTCGTACCAACAACGGGCACTTATTGGTAATGACAGAGTTGAACATCCATTTTCGCATTTTTTAGATATGTACATACATATATAGTGTAAC